>NW_015113134.1:37435-94916 GCF_001443285.1 Poecilia latipinna | reverse complement strand
TTTCACTGTGCTTGCGGGGGGGGGGTTGTCAAGGTCCCCACCAAAACGTAGACCGAACCTACGCCCTTGCCAGCACCCCTCCTAACCCCAATGGGATAAGGGTGTAGGAGGGAGGAATGGAGGGATGGATGTATATTGAAGGGTATGCGAATGAATGGCTTGTTTAGCATCAGTCCACAGACCCTGATCAGGGAACTCCAAACTTTTGTGTGTTTTCTGAGCCATTCAGAAGTGAACTTGATGGTGTATTATGGATCATTGTCTTGTTGCATAGCCAAAGAGTTTTTAAGTTTAATGGCACAAACTGAGAGGTTGGACATTGTCCTTCACAATTTCCTGCTAGAGAGCAGAATTGATGGTTCTATCATACAGAAAGTCATCCAGGTCCTGAAACAGCACAGCAACACCAGACCATCACATCATCATTTTTGTTAGACTCCTTGTATGTTTTTATTTCTAAAATGGGAATTTTAATGTTTTTTCAGTCTGCGAAACATTTTCCCAAAAGCCTTTATCATTGAACCCTGACCTTCGCTGAGGGAAGTGAGGCCTGCAGCAATCTAGATGTTCTGAGTTCTTTTGTGACGTCCTGGATAAGTTGTTGATGGAGTTTTAGAAGGCCAGCCATTCCTTGGAAGGATCTCAAGCATTTGATGTTCCCTATTTGGAGGTGATAAGTTTGATGATCTAAAACCTTTGTGATACATTTTCATGGCCTTTATTTGGAACACACTGAAACAATCATACAGGACAACCTCTGAAAATGTGTCAACCATAGCAAACTTTATGCATTCCTCAAATCTGATTTTGATGGTAATCGTTAAGCTCCATCTTGTGAACTACAAATAATCAAAAGACAAACATGTTGCTCCATACCGACCCGATGTTCATATGGAATGCCGGGGTTTCGCTCAAACACCAACCTGCTCTTCTTCCATTTTCACAACTAGAAAAAAAAAAGTGCCTCAGGGGTAAGTGACAGACCGCCACCCCGCATGACGCATGGCAGCACCATTTGGCGGCTGGCACAGCCAATCTGGGAGCTGTCATAGAGACCCACCTTGAGAAAGAAGTCACCCACAGTGTGACACAGATGGGATGCCACTGAGCTGGCACACCGCTTCAGTTCATTGATTCATACTGACCTACTGATATTTTCTCAAAAACGCTGGAATTAAACTACAACTCATGCATAAGAAATGTACAGAAAATTGGATTTTGCAGTTGTGAGGAACAAATGACTGATGCTGCTGACAATTACTTTGATTATGCCATTACAGTTTAATTTAAGACCCGAATGATTAGTTTAACTCAGAGGTTCCCAAACTGTGGGGCGCGCCCCCTAGGGGGGGCGCCGGGTCATTGCAGGGGGGGCGCGGGAAGCCGTCTGGTTAAAAAACAAACAAAAAAAAAACATGAACACTGTATGCGCTGGGTTTTTACCTTAGAATGGCCAACTCTGTTATAACTATGTCAATTTGATACAGTAGAGGCTTCCACACTTCCCATATTTGTGTCCTCTGTCACTTTTATCAGTTAAAACTGTTTAATCCGTTGTTAACATGTTGTAACCTGTTTTTCCGAGCCGCCTTTAAACGCAACATGAGCGCTACGACGCTCGCGCTGGGTTTCCACCTGTGAAGGAGACCTGCTGCTGCTGTGCGGAGCTACGTAGGTTTGTGTTAGAATCACAGCAGCAAAACGCAAAGAACTTTTCACAGTTTTTCCCTCCAAACTAACCGACTGAGAAATCGGCTGTTGGATGCAGGTAATGTTAGCTAAAAGATGACTAGCTAATATCAATACAGAACCTTAAGCTTAACAAGTACCTTATCAGCTACCGATGTTGGTGTCTATTTTCAGCTACGTACATTCATTTTGCCCCCCAAAAAGTGCACAAATATTTCTTATGAGTCAAGTGAATGAGTAAAGAAACAGACCATCTTTGGATTATTTTTAGGAATAAATCATTTGAGTCATGTAATGGTGTTTCAGTGCCTGTCGAACAATTGAACGCCTGCAAATACTTCAAGGATTCTAAATTAATTTGAGTTTAATTTTATAAGTACTTCCTGTTTTCGCTGTAGAGACAGCCTGTTCCACAAAGGGACTAACTGAATACTAAATCAAAGTGAAATTTAAATTTAGCTGCAGCATCCATCTTTATTCCTTAAACTGAAGTGACCACGGGCTTAAAAATGGCAAGCTGTAGGAGAAACCAGAAAAACTAGAGCTAAAGTCATATTGGGACAATTGGAGGGAGATCATTCCAAATGGATACATTGTGTGGCAATGCAAGGAGAAAAAGGACTTTGAGGATTTAAAGGGTTTTTTTGTCGTTTTATTTTTTACAAATAGAAATGTGAACAATGTGGATTCTATTGCACCGAGTCGCTCTGGGAGAGAAGCTTTGTACATCAGTTTAATTTTTGGTGATTCTTCTTTGTAACATAGCTCCTTCATAAACTTCTCCAGAAGGTTCTCCCTAACCTGTCTGCTCAGTTTCATGATAGTGTGAAAAAAGTGGGCTGAATACAAAAGCACACCACACTTTTCAGATGTGATATTTGTCAAATACTTTGAAAACCAGGAATAATTTTCATTACAATTTAAATTGGTCACTACCACATAACTCTGCAGTAAATACATAGAGGTTTGTGGTCGTGATGTGGCAAAATATGGAAAAGCCTGCAATTTACAAGGCACCGTTTGTACTGGAATAAGAAAAAAAAAAAAAAACCATGGCTGAGCCAAGTACAGAAAATTAGGGATCATTTAACAGTGTGGTGGAAAGGACACAAAAAGAAGGAGGCTGCAGGAAACGTGTGAGTGCAGGTCTGTTGACCCCCTGATTTATCTGCCTCTTTAGACTGAAGGGCTGTTAAAATAACATTTTCTTATTGTTTCATTAAACACTGTGGTGTTATTCATCGCCGTCTCCTCCTGTCGCCTACAGCGTACCTGTGGCGGTGGTTTACATACCTCTTGACTGGACTGAAAAGGACCATTGAGTCCCAATTAGATGAAATATGGCCCTGTGTGAAAGTGTGTGGCCCTGCGGCACACACAAATTGTACCAGTGTGTATGCAGAGCAATGACCAGAGATGATCTTTATTAAACTGCCTTTTACAAATTTTGATTGTCACAGTAAAACAGCCCAATTCAATCCTGGATATTCTAGCTGACCCAGTAATGATCATCTAACAAATATTCTGGGACACTAAAAATTGCCACCAAGAGAACAAATTAATCTTCGAAAAACCATTACAAGCTCAATGTGAAACTTAAGGTTCAGGTGTTCATTTGTTTTTACGTAACTTTCGTTGTGCTGATGCAAATTGTGTCAAATTTGGCCGGTTTGTGTATGCTGAGGTGGATTTCAATTATTTTTTTCTTTAAGTCTTTCTGATAACATTTAAAGCTAAACAAAGGAGTTTACCCAGTAAATGTGCCAATAACTTTCATTCAAAATGTATGGTTTTAATAAACTACTACTAAATTGAATATTAATGGCATAATTTAATGTATGATGAAGTTCTCACATTTTCCTTTAAATGTTTTGTCCCAGTGCTCTTGCAGAGTTTTGGCAGAACCTTTAGCTAACATGTCGTTCCCAAGACCTTGGACTGAATCCCAACACAGAGAGCCTTGGAGTGATTCAAATAAAATTACAAAGCGTACAAACTTGTGATATCTCATACCATGTCTGGTTTGGACTGACATCTGAACGTTTCAAAATGAAAACATGGCTACTTCTGAAATGTCAGGAGAACGAACATTGAAAACGTGCGTAAACCCACTGTGGATCGGACTTCCACCGGTGGCACAGAAAGCACCGTCCAGTGGGTTGTAAGGAGGAGAAAGAGCCAATGACACTGTCTTTAAAACAGATGAGTAGAGAGTAAAAAATGGTGTGCAGAAAATATTCCTGTTGTGAAAGGACTTGTATCCGTCAGCCAGCTGAACCAACAGGACTGTTTGCTGCTGTTCTGATCAGGCAGCTACAGCAGAAGGAAGACAGGGAAAAAATATATATATGCAACTCTTCATATCAGGGTCTTACAACTGACAAATGTAACCATACACAGAGGAAATCCAAGAGGCTTTCAAGAGCTCATATCAGATCAAAGACTGGAGAGCCAAAGGGAACTGGAGATACTTTCTCATTAGACAGCGAGGAAGGGAGAGATAAGAAAACGGGAGAGGAGAAGAAAAATATAGGAAAGGAGATGCTGGACAAGAGACAAACAGTTAATCATTTGTAATAAAAATTTAAACAGAAATTAAATGTGGTTTTTAAAAAAAGTAATGCTCTACATGGATCTCCATTGTCTTATTTGAGTTTCTCCGTATGCCGGCTACAAATATAATTTAAAAAAAATATATATATATTTTAACAAATCAGTTAAACGCATGACAAATTAAAAGAAACTCAGTCATTTTCATTTGTTTTATCATTCTTCTCTTTTTATCAAGAAATTAATGAAAAGTTCAGTCTGGTGCCTTGGCCTCAATTCCCTTTTTTATAAAGGTAATTTTGTTACAGAGACTTCATAGTTCATTTTGTCATTTTTTTATTTATTTATTTTATTTTGAATATTTCAAACATCTTCCAGTTCCAGTGTTTAAATGTTCATTGGAATTTAAAGTTCATTGATCCTTGAGAACATGTTCTTACCATTATTACTAATATATTACTTGAAAATGGTATCAAAACAATATGATTCTCCTGTTTTGATTCAGATTCTCTGTATAGCAGGCATGACGTGAACAAAGTTGAATGTCAAGGCAGTTCAAAGGTGATGTGCACATGGCTTTATGTCAAAATGACAGCTGAAGCAAGCCATCAGAAAACGACCTTCGACAGGGGCAGCTTGACTCATACCTTCAACATTCGACACACTCCACTGAACCACAGTTTTCCTCCTGTTTGCCGTCCTCAAGTATGGTTGGTTGAACAAAAGGTAGTTTAGCAAGAATATTTCATCTATTATTTTTCACATATCTGATATCTACTTGTATTTATTAGCTTTGTGCCATGAGCACAGGGACATAAATCAATTTAGGTCATTTTTTGCCCAAGTATATTTTAATGTCATCTTTGGCAACTACCATTTTATTCATTTGTTCTCATTGGTTTTTGCAGTTTTGTTTTGCTTTTTTGTCACATTGAACTGTTTCAAATTATTTAATTTTCTGTGCAAAGAACAAACCTAGACTTATGCATGTTTAAAAAATATGGTAATTGTTCCCATAAAAATGCTTAAATTTACTGAACAACCACTCCTGATTCTAGTCAGACCTGTAAAATAATTTTAAAAAAATTACTTGAAAAGCGTCTGAAAATATTCTGAAAACCCACAAGATTTTAAAAAATAAAATGTATTTGAGGTCATGCATCCATTACCTCTGGTATAACCATGAATCCTACTTTAAAAAGAGAGAAAACAAAGGCTTTGGAGTGGCCCAATCAAAGTCCAGCCTTGAATTTGATGGGAAATTATGTGGCATGACTTTAAGCAGGAGGTTCTTGTCTGAAAAATCTCCAATCTGAGAGAACTAAAAGAACCGAGTCAAAATACCTGCATATTTATTGACATTTTTTATCAGAGGCACGTCAACATGCGACAGGAAGCAGCTGAAATCGCATCCACAACTTTAGAACTGCAGGAAAACCACTCAACGAACAGCCACACCAACAATGTATAAAATGCCATGTATAGATTTTGATTCAGTCATGGTGACATTCATCAACGTTTTAAGTTGTTTTCTGTTAAAAACTGTCAAAAAACCTGCACTTACACTTTGAAGCTAGACAATTATCCACCGCTTCATCCACCTCCTTCCTCTCCATCATAAATTTTAATCACCTTACAAGCATGACATTAACCTTTCCATCCAAAAAGCAGCCGTCACATCCTCTCATGTGTGACCTGTGATCTTTGGTGCTGGTGGTTAATTTGGGCGTAGCCGGGAGATTTCCCCCCCAGTAGGTGGAGTTGGAATGGAACAACAAGGCTGGGGACGCGCCGCTTGGTGCACACCTGGAGATTTGCGCTGAAGTGAAGCTAATATGCTTGAAATAACATGACCTGTGTAAGCTTCAAACACCTGGGTCACCGGTGCAAAGCTGTTGGCTGTGGCACCTTGCCAAACCAGATACGGTTTGTCAGACCTTTTGAAGCTAAAAAAAAAAAAGGTGGTAAACTTATGTTTTATGGGTTTTCATACATTTTTCAATGCCTGTGCTTTCTCATCCTGATAATGGTTTCGCTGTGAGCAAAACCTGAATATGGATCGCAAACTGTGTGGCCATCTGGTGCAGTTCATCTCAGTTCTTGCTAAATATTTTCCTCAGACATTTGTCTCTCTGTCAGAAACATTTTTGTGGGGGAAAAAAAAAATTATTTCTGATTTTGGTCAATAAATACTTTGATTTACTTTTGAGAAACAGAAATGAACATTTTAAAATGAACTGGAACAGGGATGGCATCACCAACCAAGAATGTTAAGCTTCAACAGTTTAAGTTAAGCACCTGCATTGGAAACTATGAAGTTCTGTTTATTAGCAAGCTAATAGTTTTATGGACAAACATAAAACTCAAAATGCCCCCATCCCACTGAAAAGTTTACCCACATGTAGCCACATTTAACACCACAGTCGAAAAAAGTCAGCAACAAGATCACAAGGCGTCCGTGGGTGTTTGTTAGCATAAAGTTTCTCAGGTAAGAAAATGACAGGTTTTAATGTATCCTTTATTTCAATGACGTGAGTTTATTAAAGACAAAAAACGGTTCTAAGATTAAATTAAAATCATCGTAAATTAAATAATTTCATTATAATTACCCTTTTTTTATCTCAGACTCTTCTTTTCAGAGTCTGAGATGCATAAATAATTGAGTGAGAATTTATTTCCAACTAATTGAGGGAATTTTAGTTTCACAAATTGCTGTTTTGTTTTGAGTTGTCATCAAATGCTAAATGTTTTTAAGCATTACAGTGGAACACCGGTTTGTGAGGTCTCCATATGATTTCTCTCAAAGTTTCTAATAACTTCCCTCTCAAGTGATAAATCATCATTTAATATTATATTTATGACTCAAACTGGACATGGAACACTGGAATTCCTAATCAATTCAGAATAGCCCTTTTAGGATGTTTTATAAATAATGCCTTCATCCTTTGGCAACTTTATGCTTTGCTCTTGCATGCCTTTTCACTCTCCCCCCCTCCCCCCCACCTTTTTAAAAAAAAAAAAAAACTTTCCAGCAAACTTATGACCTTGTCCTTTTTAGATTAGTGTGATTTTTAGCAAATTATCTGGTAGCTATAAATGTTAATTTGGTTTTTGCTCAAAGCCAAGTAGAAGCCCTAGAAATAACTTGTAACCATTTACATAATAGTTACAAAGTTTATTTCAATTTAATCACATGCAAGCAAAAGCTACTAATAATCCCATTTAAAGCTCATAACACTACAGACTGACGTTGCAGCTCAGATAGAAACATGGCAGCTTTACATGTTTCTCAATGCTACTCCAGAAAAGCCATCACCATTGTTGCTCTGCAAGGTCACTCCTCCTAGGGGAGCACAGTATGTGTACCATCTAATGGATGGGTTTAGAAACTGAGTGAGCTGGCATCATCATGCAACTTTAATCCAACATGGTTGATCAATTCTTCCCAACACCCCCCTGGGCAACTCTCCAACCTGTCTAACATGCAACAGAGAGCCAAGAGGTTCTTCATTATGAGGGGGAGAGAAGTGGATTTGTCTCATTTCCATGATCCATCCCAGGGGTCTGACGGTACAACTGATGTTCCTGGAGACGCCCGATCAAAATGTAACAAAGCAAAGTTGGAAAGATCACAGAACATGGCATGACTCACTGAAACCCTTTTTAGTTAGAAAACAATTTTTCTATTCAAGTGCAGTAGAGATTCTGTTTAAATTTTGTGACTGACAAGAGGAAAAGACTGTAAAGCAAATTTATTTAAAACAATTCTATAAGGTTTTCATACTATCAAATTTAATCAGCTTTTAATTAAACTAAAATAGGTTTGTACATGAAATTATGCAACTTATATTTCCAGTATTCAGTTAGTTTAGCTGTGGGAATTTTTGTAAAAAAAATATTACAGAATGGTTCAAAATACATTTTTTTAAAAGCAGACCATTTGATTTTTATGTTGCTGCTGGAACGCCTGAATTTTCATGCACAGGATGTTCAGGGTTATCTGGACTTTTCTCCATCTTAAGAACCTTTTTCACAATAATCTTGGTGACAGCAGAACCAGCCTTCTTTATCAGGTTTTGTCTCAAAATTTTAAAAATAATCTCATTAGGCAAGATTTTTACAGTCACAATTTTGTGAAGAAATTTTTACATTTATAAAGTTTAAAGATATGAGAAGTAAAAGTTAGTATTATTCAGTAGATTAAGAAGCACTTGTTATCCAGATTTTCATTACAACTACCTGCTGCTTTTCTCCATTTTTCATTAAAACAGCCTGAACGCATTAATGATCCAAAAGAGCTCTCATTACTTCTATTAGGTGGCAGAATGTAGTTATACAAACAGAAGAATCAATATACTGTTGCACAAGGAAAAAAAATAATAAAACAATACACACACAGGAAAACAAAATCCAATAAAGACACGTGCTTTCTGCAGGAAACGGATACGGCAAATGCTTCAAGATAAGTTCATGTTTGTAACTCTGAACCCTGCGGTGCTTCACCATAACTCTGTAAAAACAGTGACTGACAGCTGCTGAATTTGTTCATTTTCAGAAACATCAAATTATGTTGGCGGGTAAAACTGAGAAGGCCAACAGGGCAACATGTCTCTAGAGGACATTTTATCTGATTGCATTAGTTAATGGTTTCTCTCTTCTAACCCTCCACTCATCCAGTCTCACTGCTATCTGTGGAAACACTATAAACACTAATGTGGAGACACTACAAAAAGCAAAAGAAAGGTTGTCAGCACAAAAACCAATTATGTTTGATACCTCAAATTATGATTCTTAGTTAAATGAGAGAAAAAGAAAAACAAGAAAAAAAATGAGAAAAAGAGAAACATTTCACCTAACAAGATACAGATTGTATGCTACGCTGTCTGCCTCTCATTCTCATTTTCCTTTAATAATATTTTATTAGGAACCTTAAAATGTCATTCATCCGTGAGATAGAATAGTTTTGTGGGACACATTGGAAATGACCAACGCCATACTTTTCTTCAAGGATGGATTCACTGATTTAAACTGGAACAATTTTTACAACCACATGTCGATGTGATGCTGCCTCCACCATGATAATGTTAACATGACCAGAGCCCCTTTGTTGCCTATCATTGTAGTGTTATTTGTCAAAATATGTACATATCATTTGCTTTCCATTGTGTTTGTGCTGGTCAATCACATAAAATCTCAATCAATTCTTGTTCATATATTTTCTTGCCTTCTGTTGCAAGAAAACAGTTTTCTTCTCTACTTCCCGCCATAGGTTAGCACCACAGTGTTTGGAGGGTCTTAGCACTGTCAAGCTAGCAAAGTAAATAATAAACTGTTAGCATTTAGCCTGGTGAGATGAAAGTTTGAACTATAAAAGGATCGTCTTGACATCCGACAACCAATTATTCTCTAGTTATTAAAAAAAGCACAATGGTGATTCTTCAGCTGTATTTCTTTTGTTATTGTGGATATTCATAATGTGTTGCAATCTGCACTACTTTGCTAACTTCCCTTTAAATGTTCCCACTCCATTGTCACATTGTAGGACTGGATTCTTCAAAGAAAAAAAAAAAAGCTGCTATAAATATTCAGTTGAGGTTCCATCAGACTCGCTACGAAGCTATTCAATCACAGTTTTTTGTCTTCTGAGCTGCGGATAATTGCTCTAATCAAACTCACACCATCATCGTACATGTTTTATTAATTAAAGACAACTGATTTGCAGTCACAGCTCCCGTCGTCTAATTGGTGGGTAGGTGTAGTGAAAGAAGCTCCTGACTTTCTCCAGGACAATAAAGAAACAGAAATGCTAAGGCAGTTTAGAGAGGCAGCACTGCCATGCACCAACGATCAGCAGCAGCAGTAGATAATTGAACCAAGCAAATGTCAAACTGGATTTCAACAGGAGATCAAGACAGGCCCAGTAAACCAATTCTCAAGCTGCAGGTCAGTAAGGAGGAAAAAAGAAAAAAAAAAGACTGATAGCTTATCTGCTGATTTATCTGCATGTGAACAAAGCAAAGAGTCTCTATGACTGATGGTTAAATGAAAACAGGGAGCTCTCCTGTTTGGGTTTAGACTCACTTTTTAAAGTTATGCTACAGAGCTGTCTGCGTGTGTTCAGATATGAAACAAAGCTGTATTTGTTTGGTACATGTACTGAAATGACACGGCTTAAATATTTTCAGTATGAGTAAGTGTACCGCTACATACATAACAAAAACTCGTCTTTTTAGTACACTTCAAAATACACAAAACAACTTCAAATGTTCCTGTATTAACTTTAAAAAATGTCAGTTTGTTGCAAGAGTTTTATAATATCACAAACTCAAAAGCATGTATTATTTCATAGAGCGAGTTTATGTAAATAGTAGTCATAGAACTTGAAGTTGATCGTTGCTTTTTATGTCTTTTGCTGCTAAAAAACATAAAACAGAACTTCTCTTATTTCCTCGCTGTGACTTTAATTGCCTTTTTGTTTGAAAATCATTAACGAGATCCACCAAGTCAAGCTGAATCATGAGTGTTTTCCCAGTTGGAGTAGCAGAGGCTCTAAGTGTCTTCACAATAATTAGGAAGAAGCCAGCCTCATCACAACTGTTTATCTTTGGAAAACAAATCTGATTGACTAACAAGACGACCAATTCTAGTCAAGAAGAAATTATTTGCTGAAATAAAGTGTCAAAAAGAAAAATCTTTGCTGCGTCGGTATTCACCTCTGCTCCAAAATGTCTGAATTCCCTCACCAGCATTCATTCCTCTCTACAATAGGCTGGAAATGAGCAGTTTATTTGATCCAGGTGTGTTTGAGCAGAGACGCATCTAAAAGTTACATGATTGGACTGGAGTTGGTGACCCCTGCCTTACATTGTAGCCAATAATTCAGGCTCACACTGCTGAACTAAATGATCACACTTAACTCTAGAGAAAACGAATAATCTACAAATGAGTTAATGCAAAAATAAATAAAGAGCTTTAAATGTTGCAGTTTTCCATCATTAGAGGCACAAAAAGGTGATATATGTTTGGTGGAACCAGGAGAAAGTATTTAGTTCACCAGCCGCAGTCGGCTGCAGGTTAGCATGGCTGGTTTCATGCAGATAGCATGGGGCTACTGGACATTATGGACATGGCGTTGATGCAAGGTGCAGCCTCAGGCACTGTGAGCACGTAACGCCTGCATGAGCTTCAAAGATATGGACGAGTGGTCTGTTCGTGTACGCTCATGAAATATTAATCAGTGAATGTAGCTTTGCACATTATGTCTCGGCGTTAGCGTAGCATTTATTACAAAACATGAGCTTTGGCAATGATGGAGTAAGCCGCAGAAAAAGATTCCAGCCCTAGAGAAATGTTTCACATTTTAGTACAACCAAGAATTAAAATGTGACAGAACAGAATAGTAGTGAAAAATCTGATCTTTCATCGATCCTTGGATCATAACTCTGACTCCAACATCTCTGTCTGGTTTTCTAACAATGCGGCCAGACAGATGTAAAGAGGAGCAGCAAAAGCAAATGATGTGGATTAGCAGTGACTTCCAACAGCAGATGGTGTCATCCAGGACGTGTTGCTATGAAACATCATCTCTGCTGCCTGAATATTGACTCAGTCAGAGGCCTTTTCAGATTTATTTCGAGACTGACTGCTACTGCGGATCCAACCTGCCCATAGAATCACAATCCACAACAACTGTTTGAAAATATTTACATGATATCAGTTATGACATTTGTTTTACTTGAGAAGAACTAAAATCTTTTTGAACTTTAGAGACAAGTCTGGGAAGTGTCACCTGTATTAACATTTAGTCCTTCAACAAAATGTATTTTCATCTGAAGTCATGGAAACTCATTTTAACCTTTCACAAACTAACGGGACATTAAAGCTCCTGCTGGAAGTCCTTGGTGATTGAATGAGTTTCAAATCTCTAAAGAATCAACTAACTCAGAAACATCAGGTTTTTCTTATTTCTCTGCTGGACGTCACAGTAAAGCAACTCTTTCAGCTGCCGGCAAAGGAAAGCTTCTAACTGAGAGGCAAAAACAAAGATTTTTCTGATGCTAACAGTGTTCTTTGAGATGCTTCAGATCACAATAAAAGGTGGTGAAATGATTCGATAAGGAGTTAAAAGTTATGTTTCCTCTTCAAACAGCTTCTCACACTGAACAATAGAAAAAAAAAAAACACAAAGAAACACTTGTCCTGCCATCAAGTCGTCTTGTTTTTCTGTCTCTGCTTCATTCCACCTCGGGGGGAAAATGGGGAGTCACTGTAAAATTGATTACAGATGGAAAATAATTAAGTCAAAATTAAATTATAATTATGACTCTTATCCAACAGTCATTTCGGGAACTGAGGAAGTTGAAAGGGGAAAAACTCATTTTGAGAGACGTCCATGATGTAAAGAACCACGGGCTGCAGGGAGACAGGCTGAGGATCTGTAAAAATTAATTACCCCTCCATGAGGGGGGCAGCTTTATCTCAGAGATGGAGCCAGATGACAGAGGAGCAGCAGTTTTTAAACATGTCGCTGTGACAAATGGATTTAAATTTGGGCTAATTGCAGGCTGAAATCTTTTTAATGACTTTAAATATCTATAATCCTTCACTAGTTAAACATCTGCCTCAAACACTGATAAGGCTATTGACAATCCCTACAGGTTGTCAAATGGATTAAAACAATCAAACTGAAGTTAAAGATCACAAATTTTTTTAGTAGGTATACAGGCATGTCAGAAATTTTGGATATAGGAAAATTATTTAAATCAAGCAGTCAGCTTCTCTGTATGGAATACCTGCAATGCCAAAAAAAGACAAAAATGTATTTTTTTTTGTTTTTTCAAATTGAAGTCAACTATCAAGTTTCTAACTCCTGTAGAATTAGAAACTTGTCTTTTCACTGAACTCTAGTAATCTACCTACTCTAATGAATTCCTGTAGGTTATGAATATAATTTGTTTGTTTCTTCCAGTAACACAATTATCAAGTGATATTTTCAAATTTCATGTCAACGTTAAACATTTAACTCAAAAACATGGTGGGCCACTGGATGAATGACTGCCGAGTACCATAACCACCAGGCTTAGCAAGTTTTATGGGGGAAACTTTGTTCACCGTTATTAATTATTAAAAAGAAAAAGTTGTAATTTAAATATGCAATTGTGTTCCATTAAAAACACTGCAAATAGGTTAAAACAACAGCGATGTCATTTCTTTTCGAATCCAAGAGAGGACTTTTATTTCGAAAGATCAATGAAATAGTTCATACTTTTGCTTGTCCACTTCATTACAATTAAAGATTTTTTTTTTTTTTACTTTTTCCCCTTAACCCGAGGCAAAGGTAATCCTCCAGATGATGTCAGATCTGACCTAAATGCAACCATCGTCCACAGAAAAACTATGAGATGACAGGAAACACAGCAGAGACCGGCCTGCTTCTCAACCTAAAATAGAAAAGAGGTTTTCATGGCCTTTAAGCTTTACTTTGACATCTCGGGGCAGTAGCTATTCCTGGTGATCTAAAATGGCATTTAAGAGCCATTCAGTGGAGGGCAGCTTCACAGCCGATACTGAAACTGTCCAATTAGGCTGCAGACAGAAAGTGTCAGGGTGAAGGTAGAGCTTTTTACTGGACAAATAAACTCTTTATAGAAGGATACATGAGGACATTGCCTCTGATTGGAGAGGATTTCCTTATAATTCAGGGTATCTGTGGCTACAATGTAGCTATTCACCATCGGTGTGTTGAAGTGTGTAAAAATGATTTCTGAATGCACAGATTTCAGCTTTGTGGACGATTACGAAAGTCTGACCTGCCGATTGTGATTTTGGCCGATACCGTTTTTTTTTTTTCCTTTTTGTCTTAAATGTAGCAAGAAAATCACCATGTTGGCAACAGAGGGGTGGCTATTGCTAGCTGCAGACGTGTAGACATGACCTGTTGGTCGTTCTGTCATAATGTTGATTCTTTGTGGGGGGTTTCTGTGTTCTGTTTAGTTAAGGGGCGTCAAGTTTGAGTAAAAAAAAAAAAAAACAAATAGGAAAAACATCTATATCTTTGCTTTTTTGTTTGTCCATAATCTTCGTTTCCATTAAAATTCTGAGGATATCCGCATGTTAGATTTACTTGTGTTTATTAAGCATAAATATAAGTGTGACCTGAAGTATATTAAAAAAAAGCATTAGATTTTTCTAAGGTTGGAGAAACAACGGTAATCCTCAGTACTCCGGTAACATCACACTGTTCTTCTCCTGAGCCTTCCAACCTGCTGACAAGTTGCCAAACCCCAAATCCATGTCCTCATGTTGACAAACGTCAACTTTCCTTCTTCACCATATCAGTCACAAACAGAACACAAGAAAAAAAAAATGCTGCTACATGGCAGCACTTGTCAAAAAATAACTCCCTCAGCAACCAATTCCTAAAGCTAACAGGGTTGTGGGAGGGTGAGGGGGGGTGTGATGGCAGAGTTCAGCCATCACACCTTTCGTATAAACCACAGCTCTGTTTAAAACTTTTACAGGGAAAGATTTCATTCTATTGCTCTATTGCAATAAAAAAAAAAGTGTTTGTGTAATTGCAGGGTGCTTTTCCTCTTCATTGAATCTTGAGCAACTTCCATGAAATTAGTTTAAAGACTTTTTCTGTAAGATAAACAAAAATACAAACAGCTAAAATACATTTGCCGCTAAAATGCATTTTTCCCTGTTTTCATGCAACTAACCACATGCAGTCAGTCAAAAATTCCAACTCTGACAAGTTTCAATTCCAGTCGAAGGAGAACTTTATCCTATGTTGTCTTCTCTAAAATATTCATGATTCTGTGCAGCACAGCTAGCAGGATGCTTCACAAGAGCCACACATTTGAGACAACTCATGGCTGCCAAAGTTTTGTTTATATAATCCTAAAACTTTCCTTCAGGGTGACCTTGGAAGAACTCACGTTTTAACTAGATTCACAAATTATTAAAAAAAGAAAGAAAAAACCTACCTTATTGTCAACTCAGTGGAAATTCTTATGGTCCAGAACGGACTCACATGAGATGAAGCAATGGCTTGACCTAAACCAAAGTAGGGTGCCCATTTTGGAATCTGAATAAGACTGCCTTGTTTTAATTGGCTGAACACACTGTTCCAGAGCACACCAGTGGCCCCTTTACATGTAATTAAACTCCAGATTTCCTCAATTATCTGCAGTGGGGAGAAATAAAAGGTTGAAAAGTGAGGAAGAGGATGAGCACAGATGGAGGATCATTTTCTGAAGCGCATCACACAAAAGGTACAAGAGTGTGTAGGTGTGTGTGTACGTCGTGTACTCTATATGATCACACTGTGATCATACAGAGGATTAATATCTCTGCCGTTAAGGGATCAGAGTGAAATAAACGGGAGTCCCTGTGATTTTCACAGTTCTGAGCAGATTCCTCTGGAGAGTAGAACGTTACCCAGATACCAGGCTTCTTTTTTTTTTCTTCCTCCCATTTACTTGATGAATTTAGTCTAGCTAGTGCACTGACCTTCAAAAATGTTACCAAAAAAAAAAGAAAAAGAAAAGTCTCCTTGCATGACATTTTGATGTTCCAAAGCTTTAAAAAAAAAAGCTTTAAGAAAATGTTGAGTGTGCTTCAAATAAATTTGCTATAATTTTTCAGTATTACATTTTATCTCTATAGATCGTTTTCTCTTACCAGCATCCAGTCAGTTCTGCTTTTACTTCTTGTGTGACAGATATTTTTTATATATTCTTGTTGGACAAAAAAAACAAAAAAAAAACAAAACACTAATGCTGCCTTTTGAATAATTAAAGTCTGCAAATAGTTAAGACCACCCCTCTAAAAACAGTTATAACTGCCTATTACAGCAGTTCAAACACTAAACCTTAATATGCATCATTACACACCGTAGAAACTCTTTGGCACTACCACAGAAGACATCATCAATGGTTTCTCTCATCTCCACTTTTGCCAGAAAAGTCGCAAGGAAAATCAATGACGCTCCTGGATTGGCTGCTTTGTAAAATGCCAGCCAATAGTGTGCAGCCTTGTGTCCAAGTATTTCACCTTTCTAAGTTCCATTTTTTACTAATATTTTAGGTATGCTCAATGAAAAGTATCTGTTTGTTCCTCAGCGTTTTTGCAAATAATTTGGAGTCACATTCCACAGACTTTGTGAAACCGTGAATAATGAACCACAAATAGACAGGGGTCCACTGTATAGGGAAGTGTCATGATAGTTAAAAAATGTTTGGACATACAGCAAATCTGTTCTGCATAATGTTCTCATCTTGCTGATCATAAATTTACAGATGCTGGCAATAGCAAAGGATTTTGTCCTGAAGTGTATGCTATAAGTGAGAAATTAAATTATCCTGTTAATGTAAACGATACATACAACTCATCAGAAATAATGACAAAGACCATGATTGTACTCGTACGATTGGGAAAAGTAGTAAACCACAATTTATGTTTTCCCAAAGAAAATGTTTCACTAATGAACTTTTAAAACAATCTATAATCAGTTCAGAATAATCCACTCCAGGTTTGTCTAATCCAAATACTAAACCGTTACTGCCAAAGATGCACAGAAAATCCTCTAATATGATCCAGCTCAGGTTTGATCAAAGTAAATATTTTAGATTGGACCAACATATGATCAGAAGTAGACTGAATAAAGGTAAAATCACCCTTTAAAGCAGCACAGACAGAAAGCAGGTGCTCAGCTAAGGATCATTACTGGCTCACAGCCATCATCCAAGATCACATCTACCCCGTCTAAGCAGACTGTTCTACTTAGCAGCCAATTAATTCAGAAGAGATGAGGCTTTCTGAAAGCACTCGCCTTAAAACCTGGAGCTGACAGCAGCTAGAGAGCACTTCACTATGACCAGAAATACCACTGGGTCTCATTATACCACTACTCACAGAAGACCACCAATGTAGAAACAAAGAATCTGCTTTAGAAACAAAGAAAAAAACTACTATTTACAGGTGTGGTGCAGCTTGCTATAACTTTCCCTTCTGTACGTTTGTCCTTATAGAAGTGAAGTGGCTCTTTGTGTTTCTGCCTGATCCCAGATGACGGAGCGGACACCTGGAGGAGAACGTTAACGAGGTGCCCTGCCAGGTCACAACCTGCCTCCTCATCTGGCCTCTTCACCAGGACTCTACAGAGATGATAAAGGGCCATCATGCATATATTACAGTAAGCAGAAACTTCAACTACAAATGTTGAGAAACGCTTTCTGTTATGCTATTCAAAATGAACAATGGCAGAGAAAATTGACTTTGTGCCACATAAGCGTCTACATGAAGAGTAAAAGCCAAAGGAAGCTTCAGCATCAGCATTCTGTGAAACCCACAGCTGGCGCTCATTCCCTTATTGTCAGATCTGTTCATTCACATTCAAAGTCTCTGTCCTGTTTTCTTATGCTTGGCATGTCTGGATGAGTAATTGCCTCAGATCATATGGGGTCTGCTTCCAGTCTGCCTTGTTCTGTTTTTCCTTTGACTAATAACCTCGATTGTTCATAAACAGAACTCGCGGCCCTGTTCAGAGAACACAGGACAGTGTTTGGTTAAGTAAAGCAGCTTCTGCCTCCTTTTTAGTCTGCTCTGTCAAAGCCTAGATACAGAGTTGTCATGAGGTGTGATGGGCATTGCACAAAGACTGACCTCCAACTCCTCCACTATGCCAGAACTTACATACTTTCCGTCCGTGTCTTCCTAGTCATTATCTGAGGATTATCTTTTCAGTCTCTTTGCCAGACAACATAAGCCTCTTCTTTTTGCTCCTTTCAGAACTGTCTTGAACCCGGTGTTTACCTCTCTCTGAGTCACATCGACCCACCAGGACATTGTCTGACCTTGGAATGTTCTGTAAGGCTGGACTGAGCCCCCTTTCTGTACTAAGGTAACTCCTGAATCCCAGCTACACTGGAGAACTCCTCCTGGCCTGATCACAAATCATGGCCACATGCACTAGAGGATGATTTGATAAAGTAAAACACTGATGTTTTAATAGCTGTCATTGTACTGTCATTGATGTAACAGGTAAATCTTTACATACTTTGAATCTAACTGATAACTTGCATCCCTAAAAGGCAATTTGGAGATAAGCGACTTGTCCATGGAGGGATTGACACATGACATGAGGAAGCTGAAATTGAACCTACAACTTTCCAGTTGCAGGAAAAGCTACTCTACTATTGTCATATAAAAGTTCTGCAACAGGTTCTTGGTATTGGTGTTTGTGTCAATCCTGGCAGCAGGTGAGAAATATTCACTCTTCCAGCTGAATGTGGAGCTGTAATTCACCACAGGAGTGCATACTGCTAAGTGGGTCACAATCAGCACAGTCTTGTCTCCCACACATACTCAAGCAGCACACGTCTAACCCCAGGTAATGTATAACAAAGAACAAAAAGAGACAGTGTCATAACCAGACAATAGTCACTGTACAAGTGGGATTTACTGACATCACATGTAACTCTCAACCACTGATATTTTTTTTTTTGTTTCTTTGAGAGCCCGCATCAAGACTGAGTGGAAACATTTCTGATCACAGAGAAGCTGCTGAGCTCAGCCAGCTAGATAACAGCTCCTCAGTAAAGTCAATACTGAGGTGATGAATTGAGACAGAGGCGCTGTAATGGAAACAATCAGGCCAGTTTTCACGCTGAGGAAAAAGAAGAAAAAAAGAAAACCTCACTCTGCAGGAAAGCCTCATTTCTCAACAAGGTCACAGAGCAAGGGGGCCAGATTAAAGTGACAGTTTGGTACTGCTGCGCTGAAGGCCAGCAACACCTACCTCACTTCACACTTTCACCAAGCACTCATAATTAAGAGAGCAGCTTAAAAGCAGCTAAATAGCACACCCTGTTGTACGGTCAGACTAGTTGTTCCCTTACTTCTGACAAAACTGTAGAACCACCAACTTCCTCTACGGCAAGGCTTTTGCTCCTTCTACGACACAGGATTAAGACACTTGTTCAGTTTTACTGACATTACGTCAATATGATTTTCAATAAATGTGGCTCTCGTTTTCCTTTTATGTTTTTACTACATCTTACATTTTGCTTTGAAAAATGAGAATCTTTCATAGTACTGCTCTGTGCCCATTATGGCTTGTAGCAGCTGCAGACAGGATCTTTTAGGACTTTTCTATAACAAAGTGTTTAATTTTTCCATTCTTTCATAAAGGCCAGAGGTATGAGTGCATAAGTAATAGCTTTCCTGTCGATTGATTTTTATAGGAGCTTTCTGCTGTGTCCTTTGGTCTTCATGATGCCGTTTGTTCACTAATGTGAACACCAATAAACCTCTGAGGTCTTCAAAAAGTAAACTACTCGTGTTAAGGTGGCTCCTGTTGTCGATTTGTTGCATGCAGTCCCCATTCCTCTTGATTTCAAACATCAAGAATCAGATTTTTGCATAAAAAGTGCTAACAATTCCCAGTAGGAGTTACTTAGTAAATTGTGAAGCTTAGCAGTTATTAAAAGTCAGCAAACCATAGAACACGACTAAAAAAAAACAAGGTCAGAGAAGATAGCAATGCGAGTTCATCGTGTGATTGATAGTGAAAGTGGCAGGGGTCAACCTGATTAAGTGCTTCTAAAGTTGAGGCTGTAGGTTTAATTTACAGGCCATCTCCATACAAGGAAGTAATGACGATGAGACTTGGGCAACAGTGCAAAGGCTAAATTAAAAAGTCCCACCTAATTAACACTTCCAACATAATCATTATTTTCCCCTGGGCATCACAGCCATGACATCAGACGGACTAGATCACAGCATACAGAACAAACGGGAAACGCTGCAGACGATGTGCACACGTTCAGTTCAGTCATGTTCTTAAGTTTATTTATAATTTGCTGTATCCATTTACCATGGGATAGAACAATTTGTCTAGCTCAGACAATATTGGCTCCACAAGAACGAAAGATTTTAACATTTTAGGGAAAACCAAGGTTTCAGAAACCAAACTGTGGAATAATATATTTCAGGCCATGTTTATTAATAAGTCCTTGCTGTTTCAATACATCTGTCAATCTATGGTGTTCCAGTATTTTCTCACTACTTACAAGTCAATGCAGCTTCTTTCACTCTCTCACCGTTTGTTTGCTACCAGATGGCATAAAAAATGATGCCAAGAGTTCTTGAATATTAGTGAAGCAGATTTGGTTAGCTAGCTTGACGGCCAAAGATCTCCCATGTTCTTGGACGTTCGTTCTTCAAAGCTGATTGTCCAGACAAATTTGCGCAAAGGTACATTTGTACAACCGTGTACACATACTCCCCATTGCAAAGTAAACAATCTCATTGAACTGCTTTGTATGCGACTCTGAGCTGCTAAGGTTGAGAGTAGGTGCATCCAATCACAAGGACATGCAGCAGCTACACTGCAACAATGCACATCAGCCAGACAGCCACCTAGTGCACAACAGTGGCTGCCCTGGTGGAGAAGAAACTGGGCTTGGGGGCCCAACTTGTTAGCATCTAAGTTTGAATGAGAAATCCTTCATTGCAAGAAATGAAGGAATTTGTCAAGAGAAACAGGCACTACGAAATCTCAACTGAGAACTGAGTCAGTGCGGCTCACAGAATATGAGGGAGCCTCCAGTTTCCTTTCAACAGAAGACAAATATTTCCTCATATACTTCAAAATAAATTTCTTAAAGATAAATTGCAAAACGTAAAGAACTCACCCTCATTTTCTGAGCTCGTAATAGCTAGACTGCACAAAAAGTTAGAAAGTCTTTACTTTCATAAGAAATAGAGAGACATTGTTATAAACTTTCAGCTCATACATCTTGCATAGACAGAAAAGTTAAAGCTTTCTTTTCAAGAGGAAGTTTTGGCCATAAATCAGACACGGCTTTCTCCTCAGACTTGCTAAAACTGGAAAATGTAAGACTCAAGGATTAAACCTTTCCCAACAAACTACATTATTGTTTAAAAAATTTTTAAGTCGCATCTTAAAGTTGTTGCTTTGCATGCCGAGTGGGCACAAAAACTAATATTTCAAGACATTTCTCAAAAATATTGGACCTTTTCAATGCAAATATAGACAAAAAATGGGGTTTCTAAAGTATAGAAGGGTAGACAAATCATGGCATGTACAAGAACCACAAACTAAAGCAAGAGCATTTCAAATTGTCCATCAGGAACTGCTTTCTAAATAAGCAGGTTTAAAATCCTAGACGGGGCCAGAAAATTGCACACTGGAAGAGGTTTTCCATTACATTCTGAGCTAATTATACATCACCTCAGATCTTTGTTTTCTGGTCATTACCCGCTGAGATTGAATCTAAATAGCACAACATGACCTAAGCTGTTGCAGCCAACACCGAGTGGCAAAGAGAAAACCACATTCCCACTTGCCAACCTTGAGTTCCCACAGAAATTATACCTGCTGTATGATCTGTGGTGCTCAAAAAGCACAAAACAACTTATGACATTTAAGTATTAAATTAATATCTGTAAATGTAGTGTGGATAACAGGAAGAAAAAAAAAATCAATGGAAGGAAATGGTGTCTTTGCAGTCAATACACAATTCTGATTAATAGAATTTGAGTAGAATGGATTAGTCGGTGTTTTTCTAAAACTTTAAAAAAACGACGGCCAAGACAGAAACACACCCAGAATTAGAGATAAAAAAAAGAAAAAAAAGACAGCTTTTCTTCCAGCCTGCATGTTTATCTGAAGGGACTGAGAGGGTGTTTTTATCCAAGGCCAAAGTCTGGTCTCTGTGATCAGTCGGCCATGTTGCGGAGGAAATGCTTATTATGTGGTTGTCCACGGGTCTTGTTTGTTATGACCTTGAAGGCTCTTCTCATGGCACAATGGGGATGTAAAAAAATATCAAAGCAGAGACCACAGGAACCATCTTGGGAAAGAAAAACATTGACTCAACCGCTACATTTTCCCTCTTTTTCAGCTTTGAACAACCACTTTCTCACTGTCACTGAGTTTTAACACATTGAAATGTTTCTGTTTGGTGGTTCTTAATTGCAAACAGGTGACCGACATGAGGACAGAAGGGTCACTTTCAGTGAAATTAGAATATAAACTAGTTTCTGACATCTGTGGCTCCAGAACAAATTTGGGGAATTTGCTTTATTGCACCAGATTCCTTTATGTCTATGGAAACATCTCCTCCATATGCAATGGGACCAGAAATGCTGGCAAAATTTAATTACATTTGATGCACATGGCGGCGTCAGTCGCCCCCGTCACTGGGAGCATCTGGTGTGCTTCTGACATTCCACAGCATGAAACCCAGTGATCACTTTCACACTGACATTTCTAATTCAGCCATCCAAGGCTGGAGTCCAGTTACCTGTTCTGTCTGATACCAATCCGATACAGAAAAAGAGCGCCGAATTGACTTAAAACGATTCTTTTCTTTAAATGAACATAAACGGACTGAATTACAAAATGTATTTGATAACTATGAACCAGTACTGTACATCAACCCCATGTGATGACATTTTATCTTCGGAGAATCCCACATCGAGGTAGGTCTCAAGTTTAAAAGCCACACTGCCTGCTCTGCCAACTGCAAGTATAACCTATTGTCGTGCTTTTAGAGGTGAGGTGCGTGGTGTGCAGCGAGAATGATACATCTTTGTGAACAAAGAATTTTGTGGCATGTGTGTTCACATCTCACACACGCTCCCCCGGTGCATGGCTTTGTGTCTGTGTTGCAACTCGACAATGTTCCTGTGTTCTTTGGTGGTCAGCTGGCGGTTCAGCCCATGGAGAAGCTGTCACGCTCGAACCATTGTCACGCAGTACGCAGTTTTGTGGCACCACTCTGTGCTATATCAAAATCTTTCTCTACTTCTGCTCCATCACCGTCAGTGTCACTCCAGTCTCAGTGCGAGTGGCCGCAGAGCGGACCTTTGACACATTAACAAGCACTAAAGGGCCAGCCATGGAAGAGCAGAGATCAGAAAAACTTGTCCCATAAAACCAGGCAACCAAAAACAAACAGCCTCTGTGACGCTTATTACAAACTCAGTCACGAAACGGAAAAGCCTCGTCTCTACTAGGGCCACATAAAATAAATCTCCCAGTTTGTTCCTCACATCCAGCTTAAAGACGTGCAGCGCAGCACGTCTTTGGGGCTGACCAAAGGTTGTATGAGGCCTCGAGAATAATTTGATTTAGGGTCTCCTCTTCCTGCTAAGAACATCAGCACCACAAATAGCATTTCAATATAAATTTAGTGGAATCTGGTAGAGGGGACCTAGATTAGTTGGCCGAGCTTAGGCGCAATCACTGATCATTGTAATTTGCTGTGATGCATTTATGAACAAACCAAGATCCACCACAAAGGTTAAACATAGTCCTCAGCTAAAATCCCTTAACCCTATTCATACTTTGGTTAGAATCAACTCCACATCATTGTTTTTATCAGGATGAGTGCAAGACAAGTACGTTAACTTGGGTAAATCGGTTGTAGCCATCTGCCCTTGTACGTTTTCACCATGAGGATGCAGATTAATGCATAAGGACAAATGGGACAAATACACTGGCGATGGAACGCTCAATGAATTGCAAGAAGCATTGTTAATTCACATTAGAGCATTCATGCATCAGACACCTCTTTAGCATCTATAGTCACCTTTGAATCCCTGTTAAGATAATCCTATTAACACATATGGAAGGTGAAATGGAGAAAAGGGTGAACAATTAACTCAAACTAATGCCCATCTGGCGTGTCTACAAGCTGCCACATTAAATTATTGAGAGCTTGATATGTCATATTTTACTTTAAAAGGTGAATGGTACACTGCATGGCAACATAAACATAAACAGCCTTTAACATCTACATGTCAAAACAAATATTTTTGCCAAAGGAAAAAGTAAAGACTGCCAATTAGATGTACCTAAAAATTCTTTACATTGGTTCTTATGGTTTAAAGGTCTTTTATTCAGCAAAGTTTTCTCAGGTTGTAGGGAACAGCATCCCCCGTCCTCCAACCGTATCTGAACTTTTTCTTTTCTCATCAGGACACATTCAGTTGAATAGAAATGTTTCTTTTAACAACTATCAAGTCTGATAAGCAACCAACCGCAGTCCCAACCAGAGCAGGTGGGCTTATTGTCAACTGACTTGTAATAATTTAAAAAGAGCACAAATGAACATGTTCTTCTCTGAAAAGTATGCTTGCGTAAAATCTGCTATTTTAAAGTTCTTAAGGAATGCATCCAAATGAACGTTCTCTTCTGTGTTTTACTGTAAAACCGTAAAAACAGGATATAGATGACGATGCTCTACCAATATGTTGTTCTGGACACATCTGAAGAAAGTTTGAAAGGACCAGCAAATATGCAATGTGTTTGTGGATGAGCGCTGCAAGTTCTTTTTATTTCACCAACATGAAACTAAATGACTCATCTTTCTGTAACCCTGATCAACTCAGTTGAAAAACAACATGCGTTTCAAAATGAAACATCAATTTTTTTTCCCCCAATATGCAGGAAAAAAAATGGACAACACAAACCAGCCAATTGAACAAACATCAATTTTCTCCGATCTTTCAACCCTTTTATAAATGGCAGCCCACTACCGTCTGCAATCAGACGATGCTTTTGGGGGTCATTATTACTTAATTGGCATACTGAGATATGCAAAGCATTTTTCACCCACAGTGTAGAAAAGATAACAGATGGCCAGGAACCATTTTGTAAGGCTAAATTAATTTCTACATGTTTTATGTAACAATACAGTATCAATTATATGCTTTTAAACACGTGTCAACTGCACAGCATAATTATTTAGTTTCCTCTGTATGTAGGTCATTTGAATAAAACCATGCAAGACAAATTATTCTCTGAACTTAACATTTTCACCAGCTGCCATATTATCCTTTATTATGCTACCATCATACGGATCAAATACCATTGTGTGCTGCTGAATTATTTACTCATCTTTGACTAGCCAGCTTTATGCAGCTGGAATAGTCATTATGAGAGCAGAAGAAGGGGTCTTATTCAATAGCAGGCAGCAAATGAAAAGGCAAAGGTGACTGACGGGAAATTTGATGACTTATGTCACCACGTTTTAGAGGGAGAAAATAATTTTTTCGTTTAAATATGAGCAATTTAAAAGATTCTTTCCATTATTTTTCAAAGTAGAAAAGTAATTTATTTTCTTGTCACAAGGGCAGGAAAGAATGCTCTTGTAAAGCATGTGGATGGAGCTCCTTAAACGGATTTGCTCCATCCAGCCTGTGATGCCTGATTATAATATAACCACTTTTTCAGTAATTGGTCGTCTAAAGCATGAGTTCTCCCATTGTATTAGAAGTATTTTAAGACTTTATAGTTGGTGTTTTGGTAATTATGAGTTAGTAGGAGACATTAACAATACCCAATTATTGTTCAAATGTCTTGTCAACTTTAAACATTTCTTAATTCAAAAACATGCTGGGCCATTGGGTGACTGCACCAGCACCCCCATAACGGGGCGTCTCATGTTTCCTGAGGGAAACCCTTCCAAAGGTTAAAGTTACAAATCACACCGTTATCATTTCTGTCACTTTCCTTTGTATAAACCCATATTTGCCATCTTCTTGAGTCATGGTGAGTGGCGCCACATATGCAACAAGTCACCAAACAACCAACAACTCAAACTAACGAAAATGGAGGGAGGACAGAGATGTGCGTTTGCTAGCTGGAAATACTGTCATTATTTTGAGTTTGTGTCAGCTAAGGACAAAAATATTAAGGTTCGCTATACAAACTGTTCTGGTGACAAAGTCTTATTTAGCTTCAAAAACCGTTATGTCAAACTTTAAGAACCGTTTTGAGTTGCCGCACAGCACAATCAAACCTAAAGAGAAAGTTCCAGCAGGTGGTGCGACTACAGGAGGAAGTCCTCCACCACCCAGCAAAACCAGTAAAGGTTTATTTTATATTTAAAACAAGCATTTACGCTAGGTTACTGAAAAACTTAAAATGTCATTTTAACTCAAAAACAGAGTGGGTCACTGTATAACTGTAGCCCATTATGTTAACACATTAACTTGGCAGTAAAAGTTGATTTCACTGTTAAAAATACACTTGTGATAAAGTGACTATTAAGAATGGCAGCAGCTGCTGGATGTTACCAAGAAAGTAACTTAAGAATTAATCATATTACCTTTTCAAAATAAGGGTGGCAATTGCTCCTATATGGATCATGATGAAGAAAACTGTTATGAATATAAAACTAGATTATATTCTAGATTAAAAAAAATTTAGGATTTTAACCAGAATACATCAAATATATGCAGAACCAGTCGGGGAAAATCCACTACCTGCATATAGCTGGTGGCTGAAATTGGATAAGTTTGCATTTTAAAACTGATTTAGAGATTTTTATTATTGTTTGTTTGGGTTTTTCATAAGTCAATTTAATAACATCTACTAGCACTCAATGTTCTTGTGTTTCAACACATTTTAAAAATGCTTAAATAAATTAAATCAAACCCACAAGTGATACAGGGAAAAAAAACGAAACAAAAACACAGACCCTGGCAGAAAACGAAGTAGCTTGCTGTTAAACTGAGATTTTTACAAGCACCAGCTGTCCCTTAAACCTTCAGGTCCAGCTGCGAGATGATTTTACAGTCCTAATGATCAAGGTGTAATCTGCAGTGTTTACAGTTATGAGCAGTGGTTAAAGGGTGAAAACAATGAAGCAATGTTTCCTGTTCGTCATTCCCATCCACACAGCCGCATGGATCCAAGGAACACATCTGTGTGGCCGTGTCCTAATAGCAGAATCCTTCCAAGCCCTTGACATCATTGGCAAATATTGGTTAAATTCATGTAATAAGCAAAACAAACAACTGCACTGACGGCACAGATGGTACATCCTCATTAGGCTACTCATGTCTGGAAGCAATAACAGCAATGTAAAACATTTTTTAAAAAAGCAGTCAATTTTTTTTATTTTCTAAGAGCTGAACATTAATGCTTTTTTGCCTTACTGAACTCTGGTCAAATATAGTATTTATGTTAATTTGGTAAAGATGGCTCACAGTACTCTATGACTCCTATCGAGCCATGCGGCTCCAGTTAGCATAATATGTTTTTTAAAAAAACCACAGCCGCCTTCAACAGCTTGCAAAATTGTTTGACTTCAAAGTGTTACGATAATGTTCACAGTGAAAGTGAAAACTCTGTCACACGACCATTTCTGCACAATGTGCTATCCAGACACATTGTGCAGAAACAATGTGTCTGGGGGTCAGCGTTTTAATAGTATAACATTCAAAGTGCTACGTTTATCAAACATTAGAGAAACTAATTTTCTGCAAGTTTCACCTGCAAATTTAACAAGAACGTCACTGAAATATGCAAAGGGCCAAATTATCAATGAGTCTTCACAAAACAATAAGCTAGCATTAGCCTGGCACTTCAGCTAACTGCTCAAGATAAAAACATCAGTTTACTGAAGACTGCAGCCGTGTGTCGTTAGGTGAATTAAATAAGACAAACATATTAGTACACCATGGCAAAAAAAAAAAAAAAAAGACTCACCAAGGGACATTGCTTCTGTGCACCACAATCACGTTAAATGCCCAGATAAATACCACATGACCAATGCCCTGCTGAATAACATACAAAAATAGCAATTTGGAAATAAGCTCTGGTCATTATTATTAAGCCAGTTTTACTTATGGGACACATACCAATATGTCAAATAATAGATGCTAATACAGTAAAACATTCTTAAATTACACTGATCTAATCAGTCACAAATCTTGTCTGAAACATCTCTAACAAATAATTTTGTCCCAACAACGGTGAATAAGATGTGTAAAAATCATCTAAACTATTATATGTATTCAATTACCTGAAGGTGAAGAAAGGGAATGTTAAGTAATAAAGAAAGGAATTATAGGATTTGCTATGCTGAAGAAGAAAAAAAACAAACCTCAATGATGGCAGTGAGGTCTAAAAGGAGAAAAGAATACTAAAGCACCATAATGTGTTTTATGAGATCCTAATAGTGCTACAAATGTCAAGGCTGATGTATTACTGCACATTTGCTGTGCTCAGACGTTTCCTGGGCCTCGCCACAACGCTCATTAGGCTTATCAAAAGCACCTTATTAGAAGAATCAGGTCAGACGTGGAGAGGATGGAGGGGGAAGAGGTTCTCTATTGGTTTATGTTCAGGTCCTGTAGGTATTCAGAGGCCGTTCTGCCTCGGTGCGGTCGAAGGTGACCAGGCACATACAGAAACACTTTTGTTTTAACACGTTCTAGAAATACTTCTGAATTTATTCATGCTATCGAGTCAAGCTGCACATTGCAGACCAGTGTATATTTTGAGTTTTTGTTTAATTACTACTATGCTAATCTGATGGAAATGTGAAAAAATAACTAAAAATAAAAACATCTTTTTACAGCTGAATAAAACTGTTGCCACATTTTATTCATTATAAAAACGGAGAAAAAAAATACTTGTAACCCATCAGCTTTTGTGAATCCTAATAAACTCACAATTGAAATGTAGCTTCTTGTTCTGGTACGGGCTTAAGAGAAAATAAATGTAAAACAGGATGTGGTCGGTGCTGCACAGAGCAGTAAATCAGAGAGGTCTTACTGATAAAGAGCACACATTACATCCCATTAAAGATTTTTATGGGAAATTACTTGTTTTGCATGAGATTGTGAAACTCGGCACTTTATGCAGACAAAAAGAGAACAAATCATCACAGATGTTTTGGATTCAGCCCCATTACAGAAAGTGAATTCATAATAACTGGAGGGACACATTTCTTTCCCAGAATCCATCAGAAGACATTTACAATAGAGGCTAGTTTGTCAAGAAAGTTGCATGTTATCTGCCAGAAGTTCTGGTTTAATCAGCATCTGCTCTTTATTACATTTCAGTAGTACAAAGGTTTAAAACCCAGATATCATGTATAAACATTTCTGAATCTTCAGAGTAGTTCATCTATTATTGGATGAACAAAAACGAATATTAACAATAAACTTCATTAGATGACCCTCAGTGAAAATGGTCCACTTCATTTTCAATTACAAGCAAATTAGTCATCCCACAATGCGCTCATGTTTTCATGAGGGGGGGGGGGCATCCGCAGCTGATGATAGGCGAGAGAGAGCAACACCTGACAGGTACAGATCACCCAGTTCAGAACACTCTCACTGGAGAAATGGCTCATGAAGTTGTGATTGTGTCTTGTTTTTTTGGGTGGTTTCCTTCAGTGGTTCTTGGTGCAGCAACTGACTAAAGCAAAGCGAACCACAGCAGCTGAAAATGTGAAATCTTGCAACTTTGGTTCCCAGCGGAGCAGAGTCTACCGGACTATCAGGTGTGAAAACACCCTACATTTTTTACTGAGCAGACTGTGGCTAGAACCGTCATTCTTAAGCCAGCATTCAGACAAGAGTGAAGTCATAATGTGCAACTCCTCCCCCCCATCCACTCACCCATCAAGACCACAGAGAATCAATGGTGCTCGGCAAGATTCAAAGTATGCCTCCACTCACCCATTATTCATTCAAAGTTGGCCATCCGCAGCCTACCGACGGGAAACATAGCAGGGAATATACCACAAACTCCAGAAGTGAGATCATAAAAAGCATCTCAAACAGAGACGGATATGTAATCCCAAGAGACGAGTTAGAGCTGAATCTGCCCACCGAGCCACATGAGCTCAGATGAAAGGCAGAAGGCTCTGAGGGGGGAGCACAGACTCCACCTCTTCCAATCTTATCTTTAGAAGTAGCTACTGTATAAGTGAAGTGAAGAAGCTCCTGGGAACTGAGATCGGATCAACATCTGATTTTTTTTTTTCTTTCATAAAGAGGAATAAAACTTCCCTTTCTCAGCTTCATAATCGTAAAAACTGGATAAGATGATTAGCTGAGTGCTTGCCTACCTTTTTCTGGTCTTCAAGTTTTTGACATGTGGACTTCTTGCCATGCTTGCTCGACTCTGGTACGTCCATTCCTGGTCCAAATGAAGAATAACTCCAGGGCAAGATCACGGGGACGGCGTTTGATAAAATCCAGAGCGCTACAGTTTGCCGACGAGGGCCTGTGTCCAGCTCACGCCTTCACCTGGACACAGGTGATCCATTGCAGGAGTTTGTTTGTGTGGTTGGAGAAAAAGAAAAAAAAAAAAATAGGAAAAAAGGTCTGAGCAGGAGGATGAAAACCAAGCAGGTGGAGGTTACCGAAGCAGCACCATGGTGACTCCGAAGAAGACGTTCAGACTGGAGGCTGAGCAGATACCCTCTGAAGCGTCTCCCTCAAAGCGCGGCGTCCGAGTTCAGTTCCCTCCCTGCTTCTGTGGAATGAAGACATGAGACAACATTCAGATGCGAGGGGAAATGAGCAGCACTGTTTTAGGCTCTCAATTAATGCAAAAGATCTGCCTCTCCAAAAAGTCAATATTCCCCATTGGTGCTGCACTGTACAAATGGCAAGAGGATCTGCATATCAAAGTGAATGTTGCCATGGAGCTCAGAGAGCGAGAGAGAAGAGCATTCTACAGCATGCTTTCCTTTTTGGACTGGTTTTGATTGTGTGTGTGTGTCTGTTTTTTTTATGTTTTTTTTTAAACCAAAGACTGAATCATAGTCACGAGGAAATGAGTTGAAGTAAAGACAGATAACAGAATTGTTGGAGTAAAATCTTAAATGAATTCATCTACTATTTGAGAAAATCTATGCAAAGGAATCTAATCCTTTTTGAAAATGTAGTTAAATGCATTAAAAGTCTTTTTTCATTTTGGAAAGCTGAGTATAATTTAACTGTCAACATCCAGACGTGGTTGATGCTAGAAATTAGACAGAAGCTGTTTAACACAGGAAAAACATCTTCAAAGCAACATCCTGTTCACAGCCTAAAGGAAATCAAGAACAGATTAGAAACTAAGTTATTGACATTTATTACTATGGAAAGTCAATTCCAGACCTTTGAGAATCCGGTGAACATCAGTGGGAGGAACTGGTAAACCTTCAATGTAGTGCTGAGAGAAAACCTATGACTCATTCACAAGATCACTAAAGATCAAATGGTGTGTATGAGACACTGAGCTGATCAGGTAGTGTGTCAGTGCTACTTTGTGCTGCACCAACAGATGTGTGATGGCTCCTGGTGGAGGGTGGAGAAGAAACGGGACCAGACCCCCAAATAGTTCAAACTTTCTAGTATCCATCTGGATTGTGGAAAATGAAGAAATGTGTCCCAAGAAATGTAGGCAATCAGTATGCGGATGGTTGAAATCTTAACCATCTGCACAGCTTGCATGATATCCACTCTATTGCCAAATATGTGGGAACCTTTAGTCAGCAGTACAACACTCAAGACAAACTGATAATCCCACTTGTAAATGGGACCATCAGTTGCCATAGTTGCCCTTGAAGACATAACTTCAAAGATAAACTCTGACTAGGACAATGTGTAAAAAGCATGTCATCTGTTGGTGTAAACTTGGGGGGGTGGAGAGAGCGAGAGACAGATCATGTACTGAACACTGGTTCCCTGTAGGGAACATGTTGGCGCTGTCAAATCCACATTTTTTTAACTGCAATGACGTGCATCTACACATGAGGCTGGCCAGGCAAATGCCCCAATAATCTGTGAGGATAGCATCCAAGTGACAAGTAGCCTGTCTCAAAGCAACACCGCCATGACACTGGGCCATGCGACTTGTTTCACCCTTCATCACCTCCAACACGATCCTCATCTCAGCATGTTTTCTGAGCCACTACACACGTTCCCCCTCCCTTCTTTGGCATGCCATGTATCACTGCGACCCCGTCACTTACTTAAGGCCAGTTATGTCAAGTGCTGTCAGCTCATGACTGGTTCGTCTGGGACATGAGGACCACACAGCTCTGGAGCCCCACAAAACACCTAGAGGCCTTGCTGTTGGCAACATGTTGGAAAAGCAGTCTTTTCGTGGCAACGAAAGACTGCCGTTTCATTAGGCTGCCAACGACAAAGAAATGCACAATACAAAATATCTGTTGCCATAGGTGATGAAGGAAATAAAAAGGCAGGAAAAAATTAGGGATAAGCAGTTAATTACAGAAATGCTAAACTTGCTAAAAACACAGCTGGGCTGCTCAAGTCTTTTCCCTCAGCTGTGGAATTACATGGGGGGCTTTTGAAACTCATCCATGATGCATGAGTACTAATTTGCCCCTTTTTCTTCTTGAATATCACAAGAAACAATATAATCTCATGGGGAAAGCGTGCCACACTTTGTCTTTGCAGCACAAGAAAAAAAAAAACCCTACCATGCATTGACTATCTAAAGGTAGGCAGAAAACAACCAACGTAAACCACTGGAGTCATGAGGCAACAATCCCCTTCATCCCAAAAGATGGATTTGTCATTGCACTGTTAAGAAGAAGCTTGTCCAGGTATTAACTAGTCGTATTACAAAATAAGACAATTTAATTATAAAACAATAAATTCCATTTAACAAAGAAAAAAAGTTAAAAACCAAAGGTCAGTGTATTGATTTCTGCTGGGTCAATGCCTTACTGCCTTTGTGTTGGTAATATTTAAGTATGCGCCAGTCCAATTACCTCCCATTTTTTCACAAGTCCCATAAAGGGATTTCATAGAAAAAAAGCATAAATTATGTTAGTTAATCTGCTATTAAATGTTGTATTTAAAAAAAAAAAGAAAAAATTAAATCATAAATCTGACATTTATGAATTTCACCTGCTGGCACATGCAGAAGAACAAAGATTGGTACAAAACAAATGCTAGCACAGCAACATTTCACTACATTTTAAGCAGTCACAGTTTATTAGTAGTACAGATGCTATCTCAAGGTTGTTGCTTCTATTATTCCCCAACGTGGTTGTACAGAAGCACCTAAAGTGTTTCTGGAATTAGACCAAAGACTAAAAACCTCAGTGAAGGGTCGTTTCAGTACTCTTGAGGTCCAAATGTAGAAAAACGTTTTGCTTTTATGCTATGAGCTTAATAAATTATGGAGACTCCTGAATCAACCGTCTTCTTATAGAAAGCTATTTATTAGCAAGACATAACCACATTTGAATGATAAAGACCATGAATCAATAATAAAGCCTTACAAATTTTTAAATTATTTCTAAATAAGGCATTACTCGTTATAAGGTTCCTTGTCAGGCCTTTCCAGAAACACACTCTAAAATAACATTTCAGTCAATATATTTTACATACCCTTGATGTAAAGATCAAAAATATATATTTTTTTTAATAATGAAGAAAACATGAACCCCAAAAATAGCCTTTCTAAAATGTTACCACTTTAAATTCTTCCTACCCAACCAAAAATCAACCTTATAGCTAGCTGGTTTAGCTAACTGTGTAATGTTAAACAAGGTGGAAGAAAAGAATAAAAGAATAAAAAACAAAGTCATAGACTCACCACTCTGCTCCAGACAAAAAGAATAAGTATTTAAGCTAAACTCTTCTCCATTACACAGTTACATCACAGCTAAATGCTAATAAACGGTCCCAGCAACTTGCCTAAATTAGCCACACCTGGTCCTGTTAATTAGGGGCAAAAGGCCTGTGAGAATGAAGGAAAGTTCTTTGCTTGCCAGTTTGTTTTAGATTAGAATTTAAATATGTACCATCAAACTGGTGTCTGTTTTATTAAGACTTTTGTCAGGTTGGTAAAATATTCCCTTCCCTCCTTTTTTGACGTTTTTCTCATCTTACAATTAAAAAAAAAAAAAGTTTCCCTTTCTGCTCGTTTTCATTTATTTTGCATTTCTTCCTTCGCAATAGATTTTATGTCTGATTTAAGTAAAGGAAGTGGGAACTTAGAGCAGTCAAACACCGGTTTCATACAGAGCATAGGCTGGTAAGAGATTTCCCCAGTAAGACAACCTTCAATTAATATACTTTAACATATTTTATACAGAATTTACAAAAACTGACATCCACATGCTCCTTTTTCCGCACAGAAAATCACCAATTATTTCTACTGCTGCCAATCAGGTGTACCATTTATATTACACAATTAGCTTCAACAAGCTAATTTAGGTCTATAGATTTTGTGATTTTCATTTTCCTACAAAGGCAAGCAAAAATACAGACTAAACACTTGCTTAAGTGGTTATCGTTTAAGTGCTTATGCAGAATTTTATCCCCATTTACATTTTAGCTCTTCAAGGAGAACCTCAAGTTCAACAAGTTATGTTAGCTAATAAATAAGTCAGGCTATCGGCTCCAGCTTAGCCTGACGTTAGCACTCTACAAAGGCCTTTGTCTTTATTCTACCAAAGCAAACCATCATTGCTCAAGCAGATGCAAAACACAATATCCGATTAATTTACTGTGAATGAACAGATCCCTGGGCTACAAAACACTTCCCAAATTCATCACAAATGGCATAAAGCTTGATTTTTTTTGGGCAAATAGGTTCTTATATTTATTGTTTAAGGGAATATCAATGTGCGCTTCAATCCCCCTGGTTGTAAAGAATCTCACTGGGAGGAGAACGTAAATATTTATGAGTAGCAGCTGCAGCAGTTCCATCACAGTCTGCTTGGTTATCCCGCCTTCAATCGCTACGCCTCGAACACGTTCATCTCCCCTCTCCCCCCCGCTCTGTGGTCTTTTCACCGGCACTTTGCATTCAACGGGTGTCCGTAACTCTCCAAGTGGTCAATAAAGTTTGATTCATGAGGCCTGGGGCCATAACTACACAGTGCTGCTTTAATTCGAGGAGATGTAAATGATGGCCATAGATCCAGCCTGATTTCCTCGGGGAGAGCTCAAGAGGTTGGGAGAGCATACGTCGTAAATTATCACCTCGGCGAGCCAGAGGTCAAACATTAAGAATGGACTGCCGTCCCATTAAAGCGCAATAATGCGCTATTGGTGTTCTTTAAGTGTTCTTTTTTTCCAGCTTTATTTTAAGCTAAAGCAAATCTAAACAACAATTACACCCCAATCAGGTTATTAAATGTGTAGCGGCACAAAATAAGCACCTTTTAACCATATAAGACTTGGAGCGCCTCAGAAAGCAAATTATAAATGGAAAATTGTTTTCCATGAGAGAACAGCAACAATACAACGCACCAGCAGGTGTTTAATAACCACAGCAACACGCTACTTGACAATTATTAGGTTTTTAACCACCAGCGCCACCTGGTGCTTGATCTGTGTCAGACCAGCAAACCTAGCCTATCTTTGAGGATGTCATTTATTCATTTTAGTAGCCAATTATCAAACTTTCCATGCCATTCAACACAGTGAAGCAGAAATATATCAACTTAAGAAATCAGATTAAATGGATTTCCACAGACATTTCTTTTTTTACAATATCATAACTCTAAAATGAAAAATGACAAAAAAAATTTTAAAAAGCACCAGGGCATGTTGCTCCAAATCACATAAATTTGAAACGTATGGAAGAACAAAGAAACCAGATGATACGGTAAATATTAATGATGTGCAAAACGTGCAGTAGTGTTGTAGTAACAAACAGGCCTGCAGAGGCCATATGTACTGTAAGCATGTATAGCATCTGTGTGGGTTTGTGTGCAGCCCTGCGGCGGGATAAATGCACAACAGATATGAGGAATTGTAACATTTCCTGTGTCGTGAATATCCAAACCCTCCACGAGAAAAGCATCAGCCTCTAGGAAGATGCTTTGAATACCAAAACAGTTGCACTGAGTTTTTCTTATGCAGCATATGCATGTGGAGTTTACAGGTTATTGTATATATATTAAATAAAAAAAAACATTCTGTATATTTCTTTGATTTTTCATAATGAAACTTGAAATAAAAAAATCTAATTCTGGTTTCCATTTGATGTCAAAGTCATGATAAAAGGAGAAAGAATGAACAGAGGGCAAGAAGAGAAGACTGGAAGAAAAGAAAGTGCGACAGACCCGGGAGCCACAAGGCAACAGCAGGCAGACAACAAAAAGCTCCTCAAAATGGATTATTTTCTCCCAGATTTTACATCCCAAAGACCAACTGTGTTGTGGGGGAATTTACAAGCAGAAGTCTGTAAAATGTTTAATTGGCATTAAAGTAACAATCTGCACCACATTTAGAAATGGCTTTCCCTCCCCTCCGCCTCCGCTGTCATCGTAAGCGGAGAAAAAGAGGAAAGAAAAGTCTGTTCAAGCACCTCATGTGTGTGCGGTGGGGCAGGTATCCTGGCTGCTTGTACCAGGGTAATCACTGTAGTGAAAGTGAAAACCGGCACCAGAAGCAGCAGCTCATTAGCCTGAGGAATGCATGTTGCAGTGTCAGTTTTGTTCTACACACTTGCCCACGAATGACATTTTCTTGGCACCTTGCTGTTTATTATTTGCAGAGATGACAGAGTGTGTGCATGTGCGTTTGTAGTTTTGTGAGAAGGGGCGAGAAAATGCTTCAAGATAGATATCTGATAAGCTCAGACGGTTTGTTTCAGCTGAGCCATCTGAGACGTCCCATGTCTCGTCACTCAGCCAATCAGATCAATGAACCACAACACATAGGACCAACCGCTAAAGCTAAATGCAGACCAAACAAGTACACGTTTAATGATATGCAGCGATAATGCATCTCTCCAAGCAACAGAAATTTAAAAAGATAGATACACACTGCATGAAGTGAGGAGACTTTACATTGCTCACTTTGTACACTGCAATCTTAAAATTGCAATGTCCAAGTTAAAAGCAATTACCTCAATGATTTCTCACTTTAAATGACAGTCAGTACCAGAGTGTCATGACTAACAGTGGCTTACTTGGGTTTTACCATTCAATTCTTTTTCAACCATTCAACAAGTCTCTTAAACATCATAACAGACAGATTGAAGTCATTTAGGAAAACATACACGGTCCCTGGAAAATACTTTAAAATCAGAATAATTTATAGTCGTTTGTTTCTAAGGACAGTGATGACGCTATGGTCTTTAAGTAACGCGTGGCTCTTGTTCACAATGTTTGCAGAAAGTCCTTGGCTAGAGCTAGCATGTTTCGATACGACTTATTGAGCATATATTAGTGCAATTTTAGTTGGAGTATAAGAAACAAATATATGACATGTTCTCCAGTTTTATAAACTCGGCGTCTTGTTGTGAACGTCTTAAATGTTAATGATTAGCGTTTGGCTGCCTTCTGCACAGCTCCTTCCTGCTTTATAAAGTAAATGGACTCATCTGGAGTCGAGTTTAGCCGTTTTCAAACATGACTGGACTGGTGGACAGATGCGTCCTTCCTGGAAACCCTCAAGTATTTTACTTCTTTCCAGAGAAAAATCATTGTGTGTTTCAAAATAGATAAGGAAGCTTAGAAAAATGATTATAACTGATCGGTTGTAAAATGAAGCAACTTTCCTTTATTTTTGATACATTACCTATCAGACTGACTAGAGAATCAGATCAATACAAAGACCTGAATGCATCGTTTCAACATCTTTTCAAAGTTTTCACACCTTTACTGCCACACTGGGAAGTGCATAGATTGAGAACTGGTGCCTAGATCTGGAAAGTCAAAATAAATTAGACATTCTCACACACAAATATTAGTTTAATTAAGCCTTTACAAAACAGTGCTGGATCAAAACAGTGTAAATTCCTGCTAGGATTAATTTAAAGTCTGAACCACAAATAATGACTATGGTATCTGAATGCCATAAGAGGATTTTGTCCCCCCAGTTTACCAGGTTCCACTGCTAAACCTGGGCCAACACTCGCGTGGCACCATCTGGTTCTTTTTCCTCTTCAGAATCATTCACTGTTCCATGAAAGAAACAGGCTGCAGTTCAGCAACAGCTTCTTTGCTGAGCCTGAACAGAGGATATCGTGGAAACCAACAACTAATTAGAAGATTAAAAACGTTGGAGTAGCATGGTAATTCTGGCAGGACATCTCGACATTAATATGCATTGATAGTTCTTGTCGAAGTGAAGTCTGTGAAGTAAAGTACCAGTTGTCAGAGTGGGTCAGATCCGTGGATCTTCTGCCCGGTTACTGACCTAAAGATGTTGGATTGTGAATACAAAGTCTCGACTCCCTGACTCCATCTGATGAGCTCATTATACCAGCTACTTCTCAGGGAAACACTGGTGAACACGTTGCTAAAGGGTTAACAGAGGAGCCATGTTGTAATAACTTCCTGAAGGCAGAGTTTTAGAAAGAGCAGGAGCTTCTTAAAGAGACAGAGGCCCAATTTCAAGGCATTAAATTACAAAGTCAAATTTCTTCTAAGTCTTTTGATAATAGCAGCATTTCTATGAATGAAGATAACAAAATTACTTGATTGTGCTTTAAAATGGCACTATGTGTGTACATAATTCGGACCTACAAGACAAGCACAAAAGTTTGAATAAACAGGAGAATGTTTTACATAGATTTAAAGTCTTTACACTGATTCTATAACGCACGTGTCAAACTCAAGGCTGGGTCCTAAATCCGTAGCTTTTCATGTAGCCCTTCAATCCCTTCAGTTTTTCATAAATCTGCAAAATTCACATAAAATCACCAGATCCCCACTTTTTTTTCTGATTTTACTGCAATTTTTCTCAAAATTGGCCAAAAAAGTTTGGTTTAAGTGACTGCTGCCTCAGCCTTACTTGATGTCAAGTACGGCAATTAAAAAAAATGTCACATTTAACATCATATATTAGGACAAATATAAAAATCACAACATCCTGGATGGACTGACCAGTGTGAAAAGATGTTTAATGTTATTTCAATTTAAGAAAGTTATTTTAACTCTTGGTCATTTACTGGCAAAATCTTCACTTTTTTTCAGTCTCTTGCTCTCTTCTAGTCTTCCCTTTATTGCCAAAGATGGTCAATTTTTGGCAATAAAGATTGCCAAATCTTTATCACCCCCAGCAATGCTGCTCCTTAATTGACTTGTGCAAGTTTACACGTAAAAAAAAAAAAAAAAAAACTTCTCAAGGCTTTACTCATCTGCATACATGTTGCATTACAGCACAATTACATATTGATTACATTGACGTGCCTTCACCAGCCAAATCTGTTCTCCATGTGCCAAATCCATTCTACATTATTTGCTATGCTTTTGTGGAGCTTCAGAGCAGAGCGCATGCTGTAATCTTGCGTTATTGTTTCGGGATTAACGTCAAATCTCATTACAGCTGTGGTGGATCGCTGGAGAGGCAGGATTGAGGAGGGGGAAACTGGGAGAGGGGCGGAGGTTATCTTGTGTTTTATTAGGTTTTAAAAGCTAAACGCAAAAAAGAGAGGATGAAGATATGAAGGGGGGTTGAAATCTCTATTTCACACGTCGTCCACGTCTGCTGGGAGGTTGTTATGTACGAGTCGCAGTCGATGGAGACGGAGCAAGCAGAGGTCAAGGGGTCAGGACGAGATGTGTCGGAGGACGGGGAAGTGAATTACGCCACAAATCTAACAACTGAGCCCTCCTCCTCTGCCACGCCCCGCAGTCCCAAATACCGCTCATCGGTTAGCATTTTTTTCCCCCTTCGAAGTCTGGCACGCTCACGCTTCATAAACCTCGCTTTTATTACCAATAGATCCGTGAGGGTTGTAATTGCCTGACTGATATACAACCGGCAGAGGGAAAGCGGCTCGGGTTCCCTCACTTTTAAAGAGCCGCTCGGCGTTGAGAGGCACGGGGACACGCCTCGATTCGTCCAATAAGGCACGCCGCTTTGTTTGTATACGCGTACGTGCATGCGGCGCCGTCGAAAGGGACTTGCTCTGTGACAGATTACACACAGACGTTTATGTGAGAGATTTAACGTAAACATGAGGAATGCAAAAAAAAATATGCGATAATGTATGCGTTCTAGCTCGAGTTGAAACAAGTTTTGAAATCTATCAGCCATGAAATGGTTACAAAGGTTTTTATTTGGAGGGAGAAAAAGAGGGAAAACACTTTTTAAATGTTCATACTGGACCCGATTTTAAATCGATTTTCTCTCTTTTCTAAAAAAATAAAAAATAAATTACTAACAGAAAACATTTTTAAAAAGTGGTTTTTATTTCAATCACTCCTTCGGTGAGTTATGATGGTGCATCAGCCAGGCTAGAGAAATGCTTTGCTTAATTATGTGAATAGAGTCATAATATTAGCAGAATAAGTCTTAAAGTTACAAGAAGAATTTGGTTTTATTGAGAAAATAAGTTTGGATCCTCTATTTTTGGTGCTTGAGTTCTCATAAATTTATTACATTGTTCTCCTAATACTATTACTTTATTCTTGTAATATTACAATTTTATTGTCATAATTACCTTAGCCTGACCCTTTTATTTTATTGTAAACTTGACTTAAGTTAAAAATCCACATAAATAGCAGCTATAAAACTCCTTAGCCAAACAAGATGGCTGCCCTGGGTGTGGATCAATCGATAAAATCTTATTATGATCCAAGCCAAAGGGCAATTTTGATTATTCCACTTAATAGCAAATAAAACTCCAATATCCAGTTACTTCAAAAATATGAATATTATGTATGACTTGTGAAAATCAGAATCATTGGAGAACTATTACTGCCATGTTTTGGCCTGCACAATCATGAGGAAGCCTGTTGATTTGACCAGCAGAGTGAAGGAGAGCAAGTCACAATTAGTCACCATTATATACAATGTACTTTGAATTGCCCTGTTGATTGAAAATTCCTATAAAAAAAAAAAAAAAATGATAAAAGCTAGCTGTTTGCAGAGTCCACATTATGAATAGAAAGTTGAGTGGAAAGAAAAAGTTTTTTTTTTTTTTTTTTTAGTGGGCAAAGGTTGCTGGAGCCTCAAGTAGATGAATTAAAAATCAAGGGAATAGGTATCCATAGTTTGCTATTCATTATCTGTAAACCATAATTATCAAAACATATTGTTGTAACCTTTCCTCTTAATTTCCTGGTCTTTCATTCCTTATTTCATTTGGAAACTAGGGGATTACACCATTTCCCTCTTTTTTGTAGAGCAAGTCAATGCCAAGACTTTTAGGCAAAAAGACTCAGCACACCTTTTCCCTAAGACGCTAGGATGGGACGCGTAAAACATGTTGAACCAGATCACAATTTACACAAATTAATTCCAAAGCCAAGAAAAGCAGCGCACACATTTTAGCACTTTTCAGTAACCTCACACAATTCAAATTCCCTGACTCAACACTCCAAACATTTTAAAAACACAAATACTCGCTTTGTATCAAAGCAAACAGTCAAACACATGTACACACAAACTCCTGATACCCACCCCTCCCCCGCAGCAGAGCACCATGCTTGTGAGACCCCAGAGGCCCACCAAAACACATACCGGCCCCATTAGAAGCAAGAAATATCAGCACAGCAACACCGCAACCACCGATTGCCGAAGAACGCATGCTCTTTTTTTTTTTTTTTTCCTCTTTTTAAATTCACGACTGGGTGGAGGGTGTTGGGAGTCGACAGCTCATCAGCAGCTGCACAGTTAGAACTCGCTGTAAGTGGAGGAACGGCTGAGGAAAATAAAGCTCATCAAACACGCCGATCGTTGCTGGGGTTTGTCAACAGCACCGAGGAAAAAGGGGCAGAAATTAATCAGATCAAACAGAGATTTGGGAATATTCTGGTGGAACATCAATTCCCTGGAAAGAACATTCATAACACTTATCTATATTAGATAAAAGCCTAATCTGTATACTCATTACACCTAATATTTCAGCTTATTTACTTTCAGAAGATCTAAAGTCATAAGAATGGTAGTCATGAACTAGAGAAATCTGGAACTTGATGGAGTGATGGAGTCCGTCTTCAGAGGCCCCTTCAGGCTCCTACAGACATTTACATATATACAGAATTACAGTTTTGGTTATGCTAAGTTATGCTAAGCACGGACGTATCTGCAATGTATACGAGTTTATATGCAATGAAGTAGTTATATTGGCAAAACATTAAAAAGGTATGCAAGTATTTTGTCAAGAAGCATGTTTCTAAAACATAAAAATGAGCTCAATACACGTTTAAAAAAAAGATTGAGGCTTGGAAAAAATAATTATTCACCACTTTCAGATTTCACAACCTGCAATATATTTTACTGGGATTATATGACAGAGCAATGAGAAAAATAAAAAATATGAACATGATTCAGAAAGTGATCCTCCTACAGCAGATTCATTACACATTTTGAAACATTTCAAAATGTGAAATGTTTCACATTTGTTTCTTCTAATTGACTTACAGATGATGAAAGCTCACAATTTAGTGTCAGAAAATTCAAATATTTTGTCAAGGTGAAAGCATATTGATAGAAAGTTGAATGGAAGTCAAATATGTGATGTCAAAAGATAGAGATATTGTCAAGTTTTTGCCCTCTTTAAACCACCTCAGCTTCTGCCCAAACTTGAAAAAGCTTGCTTCCCTCAAAGAAATGCAGGAATCACTAATCTCAGCGACATATTTTATTCTTTTTGTCTTTAGATTATTTCAATTGATAGTGTAAGACCACCATGACTTCGCATAAGTAGTCAGAGTAGTCACAGAGAAGTCACAAAGCAGGTTGAAAACCTACAAACAAATGGGGAAAAAATCTATTACAGATCACAGCGAACTAATTAACTAATTTTCCAGGTAATGTTAAACTACTTTTAAGTTAACAGTGATTGAACAAACAAATAAACTACATTCCAAACACATAAAACCCATTGCATCACCAAGGCTAGTTTGGTCTTCTAAATGCAGATTAAATGATATAAACTGTGGATAATGTCCAGGTCCTACCAGTGGTCTTTGTGGAAGCTTGAAGCTCTTTGTCTGAAGAGATCATTGTGAGCACAGGTGTGCCAAGTTACCTTATAGTCTTCAGATGGGCCTGAGTCGTGAAAGGGATGGGTGCGCTTGATTCTCTGTGATGTGTGTGCCAGTTGGGTGGAGATAGCAAATGCACTCACAAGTGTACCATTTGCTGTTTTAACTTGACAGATATAAAAAGCAACACATTTGTTCCACAGATTTGTGGATTCATTCAGTTTCCATTCCACAAATGTCCATGTTTTTTTTTTAATTTTCTACACAGATGGGCTTTACGTTAAATGTATAAATATTCTTTTAGGAGTTTGGCAGGAAGTGTGCAGCAGCAGGTGTGTGAGGCGTAAGGTTCTACTACTTTCTGTTCCATAAAGTTGGAGGAACTGGAACTTTCTCTGCCACCTCAGTGAAAGAATTTCACACTGTAGGAACGGTATGACAGAACATTTTAGTAGCCTTGAAACCATCCATCCATTGTCTAGACCCGCTTTTCTTCGGCGGGTTGTAGGGGTTGGCGGCTACTTCCAGAGGTCATTGGGCGAGAGGCAGGGTACACCCTGAAGAGGTCACTACTCCATGACAGACTAACAGACCAATGAATCAAAGAGTCATGTTTTTGTACAGTGAGGAAGAAAGCCCAAGACTGTATCCTTCATGCATACTAGGCCATACGCCACCATCCAGCTCAGACTTCAAACCATAACTTCTTAATACCTTGGTAAATCTCAACACCAGTAACTATTTGCTGAGATACCAGATGGAATGGCAGAAAAAGAAGCTAATTATAGTAAAGGGGAAATGGTCTAACTTGTATAGTGCTCATCAAGGACCCCAAAGTGCTTATCAGTACATTCAGGCATTCACCAGCAGATGGTGGTAAGCTAATCTGGACAGTAGCCACAGCTGCCCTGGGGCAGACTGACAGACCACCAGCAGGCAAGGGGAGTGACAAGGACACAATAACAGAGGTGGACCATTCAGGGATTGAACCAGCAACCCATTGATTGTAGGATAACTTCCTACCACTGCTGTCACCATTGTCCCAATGAGCCTTTATCCACATACATCTGTTTTGGGATGGTTTTTCAGTCCAAATCAAAAAGTCTTGAGGTTTTAAATTAAGTTTGCAGGCAGTACAAAGATTTTATCTTGACATGTATGAATGCAGTGCAGTGCCTGTGTGTTTCAGACCAAAAACACACTCCCCTCCAAGAGCACGGTGTGAAGGGAGGGCTAAAAGAATTACCAGTGAGGACCCGTCAAGTCCCCGGCATTCCATTAGCCGAGCCCGTGATGTACTGCCAAACCACCTAGCTTCTTTCTCCCTCACACAATCGGGAGCGCGGAGAGGGGGGACCAGCCACACTGCCTCCACCCGACACCCTCCCCCCCCTCTCCTTCACACACACCTCACAACCTCCATCACTCACCATCCATCAGAAGACCTCCACAGATGGGCTTGCACATAACACATGCAAAGAGGTTCGAGACTCACCAGTCATTGCACTCAAGTCCAGGCACACACACACACACGCACACAGCACTCTGCTAAACACAGTCTCTTTTTCTCCCTCCCAGACGTACACTCCTTTCTGTTTTCACACACAAATTGCACAAAGTCTTTCATCTGTGGCTCAGAAACAAGGGCTGACTGGGAAACACAATTAGGCCCCAATTAGCACCATCAGTTTTACCTGAGAGAGCTGGCAATATACAGCAGCGGACAGACAGTGGGGGCACAACGAGATGTTGAGATTAAAATGCCAGAATATTTCTTGTCAAATGGAAGCTGTTCCAGTGAAACGCTGTAGTTGCTGTTAGCACTCTGAATCAGTGTTTCAGACTTTTAATTTGAAGCAGAAAGGGAAGGAGTTCTTGAGCCGTCCTGTTGTGTTGACAACACTGTCACAAAGGCACTGACCACTCCTGTGGGCTTTTGGGTAGGAAGTAAGAAAAAGAAATGGAGACAGAGAAAATATCAACAATTTGTAAGTACTGCACCTACCTTAGTGGCTAATGACACCAAACCTTGCACACGTTTCATAGCTTCAAATCTTCACTGGATTAAAAGGTTATCTCATGGTTTGTTAATACGTTTTTATTGCATTTGATCTGTTGAAATCAGAAATATTTCGACGGACTAAACAATCTGTTTTGAAAGATTGACAAGAGAGAGAGGGACCACTTTACACACGCTGAGTCTGGCTTTTTCTGCTAGAAACCCCAAGCAGAGTGAAACCAATTTTTTTAACATTTGGGTTTCTACACAAAACGCCAGCTGCTAGAGATTTCAGGAGAATATTTAGCGTATGTAAGCTATGCTAGATCCTCCCAAAATCTTTGTAGCAGGATAGGTCACTGCTTTGGCAATGCTACGGATCTTCTAATTCAGATTTTTAATGTAAAAGTCGACATTTTTTCCACCTGTTGGTGGAGATTACGTGCGTCAATGTTTTTAGTTGAATGGGTTTTTTTAAATACAGGAACAGACATCCAGAGTTGGGAAATTTGGCTTTAAACCAACCAATCTCAAACTGCTTAATCGTACACTGAACACATATCACAAAAGACTAAGATTGAGATTAATGACCTTTTTGATCAAATTTAAATTTACTGAAGTACACCTAGTATTGAAATGGCCACCACTGCTGTTAAAATATCTATCTAGCAGTTTTTCTGGGTAGAAAGAAACATTTAGTGGCATGACAGAAACAACCTGAAAACTTTTTAGGAACACAGTGAGTCAGTGTGGTGTGTGGAGCAGCAGCAGAGCCGGGGCCCATATATGGAGGCAAATTGTCCACAATGCGGTTCAATTCCCGACTCTGGGACCTTGAATCTACGTGTCTTCCCTACTGCAAGTAAAAGTCATTTGATTCCATCAAAAAAAAAAAGGCACATATTGAAGTATTGCATTAGAAAAGGCTGATTTAAAGAGTAAAATTCAAAATAACATTCTCAATTTACTTGAAGCTTTTCCGAAAAAGAGTTGATGTGCTAAGGTGAAGATGGAGACACACTTGCTGAAGAAATTCTGACGTAGGGAACATTTATCTGACATGCCGGGTCAGCTGTGTCAGCTATCAGCGTGCATTAGAATTGAATTTCTTTCTTTACGTCTTCAGACAGGGCGTAACATCGGCAGAATTTGTCGACATGGAACGTTTAAACTTGTCTGACAGCAACACATTCCTGAAAAACCTCTCCAGTTTTCTGAGATGTGTAGTCCATGGTGACTATAAACTTCATGTTTATAGTCGCCTTGGACAACTTCAACATCTGACGAAATTCCACTTTACGTAGCCTGATTGATTCACTTCAAACCAGTAGATGGAAAAACATCTAATTTGCATTTTCTTTTTAGGCAAACTTTTAAAGGTTTGTTTAAAATTTGCACTACAATCACATGGAAGCATAGGCTTCTGACTGGTTAACAGTTAGCTGCTAACAATGCTAAAGTTCCACTTTGTACTTCATTTTGGTGCTAATCTAAAGTGTTGGCATTGAGGGTTTTTATTCAGTTACTCTAAAGGGCAAGTATTTCAACCAACTGCATCTGAAGTGGATAAGTTTAGACTGTACAGAAAGTCTTTAACAGTTTGTGTTTTATAAAACCTATATTTTATTTGAAAAGATGCAGAAATGAATGCTTTCTGGCATCAGCAAAGAATTAGCAAAGTCAAACTCAAAATATGGGCTTGTCAAAATTGGAATATTGTACATTATTCATAGTTTTCCCTAAAAATATATATTTTTAAATTCTCATTCTTTAAACCCTGTAATGCATTTTATCAAATCCCTAACAGATCGCAATGGTGAAGAGGGCGTGTGAAGAGGAAATCCACCGCTTACCTATTTCAAGCTTCTTCTGTGTTATAAATAAAAAAATAAAATATATATATATATATATATATATAAGCATTTAAAGTTTAAAAAGTTGCGCAAAGACAAAACACATCAACAACATGGTTTCTTTCCAGGTTCATCAACAAGTTACCTGCTTCATAAAAAATACAATTCTCACCTTTAACTTCCACAGACTCATTTAAAAAAGATAAAACAATATTCCACTCAGACTCCAGCTCAGTCTCAATATATTCCAATCCGTCGATACCAGGGGGGAAAAAGACAGAAAGAAAGAAAGAAAGAAAAAAGCGTCTTGTTAACACTTTCCACCTGAACGTTAGCTCCTCGTCATCGTAAACGGCGAGGAGAGCCTCCTACGGAGACGCATGAGAGCCAGGAGAAGGAGGAGCGGCAGGAGCGGAACCAGGGATGCTGGCGGAATCCGATGATCTGCGAGCTCTCGGCGAGGGGATCGAGCCACCGGAGACGAGGGGTGATGAAGAAGAAAAGGCGGAGAAGGAGGAGGAGGAGGAGGAGGAGAGAGGCATGAAGGCAGGCAGCGGTGAATGAGTGGAGGATGCAATTGCCCTCCCCTCACACCACCAAGTCTCTCTCTCTCTCTCTCTTTCTCTTTCTCTCTCTCCTGCACAGATACAGTGGAAAGCGCACTCCTACCCCCCGCCCTGCCACAGATTGCATTGCACTGATGAAATTTTAATGGTTCTTTTAGGAAGAATAATGAACATGCGAGTCCCCGGAGTTGCTCATAAGAGTGGAGGTTCTGCACTGCACACACCTACAGAGGTATGCAACAAACCTGCAGACGGCACCGGGTCTCATCTCCCCTCACACACCCCAAACTCCAACACGCCCATCTTTCTTTTCTTCTTTCATCTGCATACCACTTACCAAAACACACACACACACATAAAACACACATATATATAGATATATGCAATATCAGCTCATACTGAGCAACATCAAACCCTACTCCCGACAGATACACACACTCTCACTCACACACTCCACGCTCCCGTCGTAAAGGGAAGACAGGGTGGGGGAGTAGATCGAGAGATCCAACCCATCCTCAAAATGCTCTCTTGGAATGCATTCCCATCCACACACACACACACACGCAGGCACACACCCAAAGGAAGAGGAACAAAGAGCGCCGTGGCAGCATGTGGAGACACCAGTAGGAACATCAAAATGGGAGGATAAATCTGAAGAGAGTGCAAGAAGAAGAGATGCTGCTTTTAAAGTATGTGCAGTTCACACGTACTTAGGGAAGTGATGCAAAACTTAAGATAAAAAGATGCATATTCTTTAAACTTCACTTGTTATTTTTCATTGCACTACTTTCATTGCGGATAAACTGTAAAACATACATAAAAATGATGGAACACTGCCAATTAAGGCCAGAAGTAGTGAAATGTAGCCAAGCCTTTGTAGTGGACGCCTGCCTGTTCATGCTTCACAGAGTCTATGATTTTTTTTTTCGTTAAGCTTATCTAAATGTTCACAAGAAAATGCAGTTTAGAAAGTTCATATTGCACATGTAGGTGAATCTATCAAAGTGATTTCCACCAAATGTAAGGGGACTTTAGACAGGTGGATTTTTAGCCTTGAGGTAAAGGAGCTCAGTGTTTTGGCTGTTTTGCAGTTTTCTGGAAGTTTGTTGCAGATTGATTGAGCATAAAAACGGAACACTGTTTCTCGGGTTGCAGAAGACCTGAGTAGTACAAACCAAAACACAAGGATCCTGGTGACTGCGGCAGCTAATACTGGAAGAAAACTAAAGGAGAAATAAAAATAGGTTTAATCCACTAGATGTAATTCTGCATTTTTGTTCCCTTGCTTCTTTCATGTGCAACTTAGGCTCTTCAAATTAATTTAGATATGAATATAGAGAACATGAGGGAATATCTGTTCATAATTACCACAGAAGAACAGATGAAGGTATGCTGCACTTCAGTGTTTTGTGAGGACACTCGAGCTTTAATTCAGCAGCTGCCTCCTGCTGTTGAAATGGCTCCCCTCTTATTAACCAACAGCTGAGCCGTACCATCCAATGCATAACAGAGACATTAAAGCAAACATGAACACGACAGCAGTTTTTGGGAAGTTTCTTAAAACATCCAATACTGTCATGATTGGTGGTTTGGTGATGAGGTGAGGGAAGACCCAGGCAGACCCAGGATGAAGTGAAGATGATGATTTAATGATGATTAACACAGGGACACAAGAAGATGGCAGAATGGACTGGTTAGGCACGACGAGGAGCTGACAACAGGTGGGACTAAATACACAGGGAGGGTAATCAAAGAAACGAGACACAGCTGGGAACAATCGACAGGGAAGACAGAGACTCAGGGGAACAGACTAATAAACACAGAAAAACCTCAAAAGAAATACACAGAAAACACAGATCACAACAAATAAACTCCAAGCGAAATCTCTGTTGGATGTGGAAATGACTCCCAGCTGCCGTATTTCAAAAAAGATGCTGGGCGTAGCAGGCTTGTCTTGAAAATCCACCTGTGAACGCTATACTTATAACAGGTAAAAAAAAAAAAAACAGACGGAAGAAAATCTCATTCAGTTCTCTACAGTCAGCTGCACTGTTACACACTCCTGACACTCGAATTCCCAACAGACCAAAGCCAAGTTTGCACACAATGTCAAGAGGACACATTGCTCTGAATGTGCAGCTTGGTCTTCCAGGCACGCAGAGCCACTTTAAAGTCGTTTTGTCATCTCATTTTGTCTTTCCCTCTCGCCGAAAACAAAAACAACACTGGAGAATCAGCGAGACGACAAGCCTGCCGAGTCTTTACGGAAGACGGTCGAGCTCCGTCAATAATGACGGAAACGCCAGAGAGAGACAGCATTGAAAGCACTTACGAGCCAAGCAGGGGTTTGGCGATGGCTGTGATGTGCGACATGCGAGTTGGTAATTATCCTGGGGTACAACAACAACACGGCGCAGCTCGCAAGGTTAAAGCGGTCTGGAGACACAACGCACCTCTGCCTACTTGGAAAATCACCACGTTTGCAAAGCAAACAACACCTGCCACTGAAAATGTAACATTATGAGTAATGTTTTGCTGCTTTGGAGGTTGATTTCGGGGACAGGTTTCAGATTAGCTGCATGACACATGGAGAGTACGAGAGCATCTGCAAAAGATAACGACTGTCTGGAGGTAAAGGTGTAATCGTCTACAGATCTAAGAACAGGCGACAGGTTTCTAAATGCAACGCAGTAAACAGCTTGTAACCTAATATTTAGGTTATTTTTTTATTTTCATGGTGAGTTTGAGGTTTGCAGCATCTCTTCTGTCCTGTATGGAGCTCCATTCATCTCAACACCAGCTACACCAACTTCCCCAACAAAAGGAAAACATGAAGCTCCCACGCCACCTACGTTCAGAAAGAAAGGCAGGAAGGGTTTCTCTAAAGTACAATTTCAGAAAATGAGCTTGATTCCATGTTGTCAAGGTGCTGCTCCTGAGGGAAACAAATTAGCCAATCAGAAACGTGTCTATATTGCCACATGAAGGTCATTTAAAGAAAGAACTACTTTCTTTAGACAACAGGAAATGATGTACAATAATCTTAACTACAAAAATACAAAATTTTACAAAGTATTCTTTCTGGCTTCTAGTACAAATCTTTTCGTATACTTGAAATAATACAAGCTAACTTGACAGGTGACTTTTCGGCAAGATATAGGAACTTGTTCTAAGTCAATATTTTCTTAATATTAATTCAAAAAATAAGTAGTAGTTCCACTGGCAGATTTTTTCAATTGTAAGGGAAAAATGTTGGTTTTGTTTTTTCTCTTTCTGCAGGTTTAGAGGCAGACTTCCTGTGTTCATCACATTTAAAATAAACCCAAAGAAATTTGTAATAGTTTATATATATATATATATATATATATATATATATATATATATATATATATATATATATATGTGTGTGTGTGTGTGTGTGTGTGTGTGTGTGTGTGTGTGTGTGTGTGTGTCTGTGTGTACCAAGTGGAACTTCATGGTGAAAGCCGCAATGCTCCACTTGTGAAAGTAAATCTGTTTGCCTCAACTTGACAGTAAGAAAAAGTTAGAAAGAAATGAAAAATGCCTTGTTATAATCTCCCAGTGAAACTAGTAACTTTTTAAGTAAAAACTAACAAATCATTGACTTAAAGCATTGACTTGCTGAAAAGCTACTTGAAAGTTAGTTTTGTCTCATGAGATGTTTGCACTAGAAACTAGACCAAAAATATGTTTATTTTGTGTTTTTTCAGGGTTTACAATGTGGAATATAAAGTGTCTCAAACATCATAAATATACATACGGTATTTACCCAGAGAAGTCCTCACAAATCCATTTACATATAGCATAAAAAAAAAAGGTAGCATCATAACTCAGGGCGATTGAACCCGGTATAGTAGATAAACAGTACAGTACTGCCTAGAAAACGACAGGCACCGGCATCTTCACAGCTCGCCATTAGCTCTCATCTGCCTGGAAAAGCTGCTAAAGACAGATTTCATCCACCGGCAGTCACCGTGTTCACACCCAGTCTCAACACATTACCACAGCCCAGGTCACACTCCTTAGAACGGTCTAGAACATACGACACGAATACACTGAGCCTTAGGAACACTATAGGTTGCTTGAGCTTTAATCGTCTGTTAAAAAAAAAAAAAATAGAAGGTAGTTGGGACATGACAGACATGTAATGCTGTTAATTAACCATCCCTTTCATGCTCCGCCACGGCCCAAGCTGTTTGGGGAAAAGAACAAGCATATAGAACGGCTCTCTGGGGACGATCAAACTGAACACGGCAGCTTGCCTGAACATTATGGCTGGCTAACTGGAGGTCCAGTTCATACAGAGATATTAGGATATGACAAGTCTTTTAATGTACATGTATGGAAAATTGTTTTTGAATTTCAACTTAAGATTTTTTTAAGTTGATGGGGGGCTTTCTGGAAACTTTTATTTGGTCATTGGCGAGTTTCTGTTTCTCTGAGGTGTAAAATAGATTTGTCACATAAAGCATTTTTGAGCAGCACGAGAAGACAGGTAAATGTTAGACGACTGCAACAACGGGTCACAATTTGGGATCAAAATAAAAAAAAATCTGAGCTCCTCTGCCTCCTTCCTGTGGTCCTACAGCGATCCACAGAAATACACCGCCCAGTCAAAAACAACAAATCAGAGGCAGGAGGAGGATCTTAGCGCTGTCAATCATTCTAGAGACACTCTTCCTCTCTGCTATGCTATAGCTCCTTCCCCATGATGAAGTCTTTCATGAATGCTAACGTTAGTTAACATGGCCACCGATGACGGCAAAAAACAATTTTTCTGTAACAAGTTCTCTGCCAGCCCATTTAACAGCGCGTACATGAGCCTGATCGACAGCGCTAAGCCCCTCCCCCTGCCTCTGATTGGTCATTTCTGGCGGCAGAAGGACCACAGGGAGAAGGCAGAGGAGCAGGATTTTTTTTCAGATTATCAGTCTCATACTCTATTGTCACAAACTAGTGACAGTTTTAGTAATATGCAAAACAATTTTGTATAAGTTATACACCCCAGCTTTAAAACGAGACTGTATATTCATGCAGAACGGACATAAGAATGGAACATAAGACATAAGACACAGAATGGAATTTAAAGGCAATTCTTTAGCAGGAGTTGTGATAAATGTAGCCTGCACTGTATTATTCTGTTTTATTTTAAAAATGAAATACTTCAAAATGGCTCAATCTCCTGGTTAAAGTGCGACTTCAGTCGACCTGAGCAGCAGCCACACACAAGGACAACAGAAAAATCAGGTGCCAGTTTAACCGTGCAGATTAACAACCTCATCATGTAGAAATAGGGTTGACTGATGAAAGCCAGCCACCCTGATAATGAGCAGACACCAGCAGCCTGCTCGGAGGGGAGGGGGCCAACAACAGAGACCCCCGCCCACCCCTTCTGCCGTCTCCAACTCGTACCCATCCCTCCCCACTGTGCTGTTACATCTCATTTTCCCTCGATCAATCTCCGTGACACCGGTGAGCGTACATTCAGGTTGGGGTCAGGGCCGTTTGATGGAATTAGCGTCTTGGGGACGATGGATTACTCCGCTTCCAGCCGCCAGCCTGAGGACTGGTTCGCAGGTTATTTGCTCCCATAATGGCTGATCCTATTAAATAAATCAAGATTGTTGGTTTGTTTATATGGCACATAATGTGTAAAATTAGATCCTCTATGAAAAGCTCCATCACTCAGGATAGAAGGTGGGTGCGTTGCATAAATATCTATAAACGTGCTTTATTTGTGCCCTAAATGAACCTGTGGCTCCTCTTCCTCCTGCGATGCACTAATAATGAAGACAGGTACAAAGGAAACACACTTAACTGCAAAGATATTCACACCAGTTAAAGGCGCTTGCATTCTGTTATATTAAAAACCCCAAATTAACTACATTTTTCATAATTATGTAAAAGGAATGAAGGAAAACGATTGAAGAGTTTGGAAATATTTTTTAAAAGTATCTTTTGAAGAACAGCGAGAATTCATATTCAGACCCCTTTACTCTGATGCTTCGAGATGAAATCCAGTGCAACCAGTTATTGGACATCCTCAATGGGTCGTCAATTTACCGACAGAAAACAAAACTACAGGCCCTCATTGTTGTACATCTGTACTGTCATCCTCTGTTCAAGCAGGACTTCTATTGAGTTTGTGTGTTGTTTTTGACTTGTGTAAGGAGGGGCTAATAAATAGGTTCAAGTTTCAGATATGGAACGAAAACACAACTCCATTAAATCGCTTGATCTTTGTGCTGGAGGTTTGTAGTTTACATAAGAGGATAGGAGCTTTTTTTTAAGTCGATATTTCCTTAATAGTCTAGTTCTATTTGTTAATTATTCACTGATAACATGGGAAAAATGTCTTGTTATAAGTGAAATAATCTGCAAGTGGAACAAGAACTTATTCATCACTATTAAGAAATTAAGGTTTTAAAACAAGCTACTGTATTTTGCTGAAAAGTTATTTGTAAGTTAGTTTTGTCCTATTTCAAGTGTATCGGTCAAAACGCTACAAAATATATTTCTACTAGAAACTAGACCAAAATTACTTGGAAATATTTTGTATTTTTGCAGCGCATTTACCTTTTGAAAGCCACACCAAACATTTCAAGACAGTTCAAAGAATCACTGCTTAACCATATATATCCTGACAAAAATGTATATATATAAAAAAAAAAATATCACTCAATCGAGACGAACCCACCTGACATCAGCAACAACACCCAGCAGACTGCCTCCACTTGAGCTTTAGCTGCTGGAATGATGAGCCAATTCTAGTTTATTTTCATGTTTAAATCATAGTAAGAATTGATAATTAAACAACAAAGTGCACGACGAGAGGTCCCTTAATGCACATTCACACCTGTGCCTGGCAGCTAAGCGGCTCTGAGGGTTTTTGTTTCAGGCGGGTTTTTTGGATGCAGAGACAGAAATGAAGCTGCTAGGCAACAGAGTTGGCTTTTACACGTGTCTCTGCTGTCAAAGGGCTACACAGGAACACAACATGCATTAAACTGGTTTACGTTGTGGTCAATATGCACTTGATTCACTGCAGCACACATATTTGTTTGTATCCTTCGAATGTAAAGCCAGTCTCACAGATGAAATTTCAAAGGATTCCAGTTCAGTTGCATGTGATTCTGGAAACTAACAAGGTTTGAATTGCGTTTAAAAGACAAAGAGGCCCACAGCATCACAAATCCTCTACTGTACCTACTGTAACTATGGTCTCATCAAAGCAAAGTTAAAGTCTCAGTACAGTTTAGCAAACTTCACTTTCAAATCAGATATTTGTACATCACTTCTTCCTAGTAAAAAATAATGTTTGGGATGTGCAAAATGGGATTCTGTTTTTATCCACAAATAACAATTCAGGTATTTCAGACTTTTTAAAAATATGTCACATTCCCAATTCTTCACCCTCCTCATTTTTTATACTTACATCCCCCTTAAAATGCTTACAATTGCCTAATGTAGCAGACCAAACACCAAAAACACCAGAATATGCATTAGTATGCACAGTGGAACCCATCCTAGCGCTATCACAGAAGCTAACATCTCCGCTCTTGGTGGTACAGCCAATCAACACCGAGGAAAATAAATGCCACTCCTGGATTGGCTGCTTTGCAAACACCAGCCAACAGCACGTCAAACAGCATCACCTTTCGAATATTTTAGATACGCTATGAATAAAAAAAACCCCAAACAAATTAATTTGTAAACGCTGAACCACAACAAGGAGTGTACACCAGTCACTATCCACAAATACAAATACTTTTTACAACTAAAATATGCATTATGGGTGTCTGAAATTGAAATCTTACAAGGTGAAACTCTCATTTCAGATCAAAAAGAACTTAGATTAAGCTGCATTGTTGCAAGGACATTTTAATGAAAAATTAAAATGTCATTGGTGATAATTGGACTCTTAGTAATTTTGTTAAAACCAAATATTTAATAAAATTTACTTTTTTCTCTCTCTCTCAGAAAACAGAAAGTTGGATATCTTTTCTCTCATTTTTTTTTTCTAAATGTGACTCAATGTTTTTCTAAATGTAATAAAAGAGGAATTTATTTTTAGGCTTTTTACACATTTTTATTTAAGGTTCTCCCAAATGTGCAAAGAAACATCAAGGCTGCAACGAAATGGGAATATTGGGTGCCGCACTGTAAAAGGGCCCATTCTTCATCTCCTATTCTTCTTGGAAACAATAGCCTAATAGAGGACATGCAGGATGATTCATGGGGGATATTTAGTAGCCAGGAGACCAACTAGAACATAGCGAGTTGTTGATCAGCTAATCTTCAGGACGCATCCTGTTCCTTTCCCTTCCCGAACACCTTCAGGCAATCTGGCAGACAACCATTCCTACTAACACATGTATAATCCTGAGAGGTAAACAGCATCCGTCACTGATCGGCTGATTAGCTCAGGGTAAAGAAGACTGGTGGTCGACAGTGAGTCAGCTCCCATAGCAACCTTGGTAGAGATGTTAAATTACGAGCCAAATTATACACACCCTTTACTTAATGGAGTACAACAAAAAAATAAAAAATAGGGAACTGCCTGCGCGTTTTTACAGCTAACTGATAATGAGAGCAGAGCTGAGTTACATACATGGCTAGTGGGCTAACAAGTGTAGTTTATAGAAGGAATTAACCGAGTCATTAAAGTAAAAGAAAAAAACAAAACATGCCTGACATGAATCAAACAGCACACACTAATTAGCTTTGTGATTCATCAAAAATTTAAGAGAAAAAATTAATGAGGGAAAATGAAAGCAAAATAGGGAGCCGTGGTTTAATATCTTAAGGCGCACCTGATATACCTTTCGGAGGAGGCAATCTCAGTGATTCAGCTCTTCTGTGAACAGGCATCGTCGTTTTGGTTCATCTGCTTCAATGCATTTGCAAAGTTATAATGAAGAGACGAATTAAGACGTGTCATTAAACTAATTTCTCAAGTCTCACAACTCATTTGTGGTGTTTGTGGCGGAGTCGGTAAATGGCTTCTTTAGTTTTATACGGTTCTGGTTGGGAATCCAGCAGCAGTTCTACTATAGAACCCCCCGACCGTACCTCCCCCAAACAACCAGCTGACTATGAAGAGGACGTTTCCTCAAATTTCTCACTTGGTGCAGACACAGAGGATTTAACAGCCCAGTTGGATTGACGGCGACTGATCAAAAATCCTCTGAGATGTGGGAGGAATCACTGTGCATCCCATTCAGGTAAACTTTCTCTTATGACTGCAAGCAACTGGTCATGCCAACTCAAACTGAACAAACTTTTTGCAAATTTAAAAAGAATTGGTGCTAATGTGCTCCCCTTTTATTGCCACTCTGGGCAACTGCCCAAGTGGGCTTAACAAAAATGACCAGAATCTTATTGGCGAGAGTCTAAGAAAAGTGTGAGCTGTCAAAATCATCCTCAAGAGTATTTGTCTGCAAACATAAAAGCTCCCTCAGTAAGACTGTTGACCATGCTGCTCACCAGTATGATCAGTGTGTGTGTGTGTGTGTGTGCAGCAGCAGTCCCGCAAGCAGCTAGCGCATTAACTGTGAAGTCGCATCAATTGCATTACTTTCAAACTACAGCATAGACACGGATCCATTTCAATTTGGACCCCTAAGGTCTTTCAACACTGTTAGTCATCATCACAGAGAAGCACTTGTCGTTATTGATTGATTATGAGGCGTTATCGCGTTTGTTGTCAAGATGCAACATCTAATCAATGGAAGAGAGCAGGGCAGCTGTGTTCTCTGTGATCCTGACGCCACAAGGCAGTACAAAGGAAAAATAAAATGTTCATTTTTTACATATAACACTTACTTGTTTCAGTTCAACTCATGACCAGCCAAGTTTGAAACTGGCTGGTTTTCAGCCACCAGATGTCATTTTCATGAGTAATGACTGTAACACAGTCATAACAGTTATTATCAGTAATTAGTTTTTACTGAGTCATATATAGTAAAATTGACAAAAACAAAACAAAATGATCTTTGAAAGTGCAAAAGTCAAGATAGACCTGAGTATAGCGAATGGATGAAAACTATGACTGAGATTACATCTTTTGAATTATTGATAGCCAAATTGCAT
>NW_015113134.1:0-32998 GCF_001443285.1 Poecilia latipinna | reverse complement strand
ATTAATGCCCTTTAAAAATCCAATAGACATTTAAATAAAAAATGTAAAATGACAATTTGTCTTTTGTAAATTCTCTAAATTACCAATAATCATAAGTACTGAGATTGTTATGATTATGTGGAGGTTGATAAGAGCTAAAAAAAAAAAAAGAAAGAAATAGGGGATGTTTGTAGATTGTAGAATTGTAGATTTGACAAAACTGCAATATTTAATGATCATCAAATGAGCTTGGTGAAGCAATAAAAGTATGAAATATAAATCTCAGAGTAATAGAGTTCAGTTTTACAATCACAACTGGGTGAATAAATCTTTTACTTTGGAGTTCAGTTGTTGATGATTCCTAAATAATTACTACAATGCTACGTGTCCCACTATTGGCTGCAGCCAATCCAGGAGAGCCATTCGGTTTCCTTAATGCTGATTGGATGTACTCCTAAGAGTATAGAAAATGAAAAGTGTAGATGTTACATTCTGCGGTACCGCTAAGACGATTTCCACTGGCATATTTGGCGCTTGAACTACTAAAAGTCCAAGCGCCTATATAAGTGGTTTTAGGGGGAATCTAATGTAATCACTTGTTCCAACTACTTACACCGTTTGAACTCATTAAACTACGACGCTTTAATTCACAACGTCCAAACCTGGTGAAGTCAGGGGAAAACAAATTCTGATGTTTTCCATGTTCTATAAAGTCTGCAAATCAAACAGTGGAAGCTGGGGCCAGACCTACCAGAGAGAAATCAATATCGCAAAGAACAACATCTCTGGCTCCCGTGGGGACTTGATCAATGAGCCGCAAATATCTGCAGATGAAACGAAATACGCACTTATTCTGTGTCGCATTGAAGCTCATTTAGCCTCGGTTGGTATCGTCAAAACAAGAACCAACGGCGGCTTGTGCTGGGTCGGCATGAAAAGGCAGGACGTGGTGACAGTGAATAATAGGAAGACGGTGGAAAGAAACAGGGAAAAAAACTGCATATTGTCAGACATGCCTTTCTCTATTACACCAAGCAGTGTGTGTCAGCTGCCTGTCATGCAAAATGAACAGCCCAAGGGATCTTTGGTGCAAATTAAATTCCAATGAGGGGTGAATTCACTTTTTTTTTTTCTTTTTCTTAAATGCAATCTAATTAAATTGCTATGCACGGTCATGTAGCTTAAATTACATGGCGGCACCGTGCAAATGCGGAAAAACTAACACCACATGAATGGCATGTCTCATGGGGAGAGTTATGTTTTTTGGGGGGAGGGAGAAATCTCATAAAACAACTTTATATTAAACACTAAACTATATAGTAAACATATATTAAACAACTATATATTAAAGAAAAAAAATCTATAAAAAATAGAATTATGGTTACTTTTCTGTTATTGCTACTTTGTACCAAACAAAAAGATTTATTTGTAAGTCATGCTTCATTTTAGAAGCATGAAACCTCCCTAAATAATTTTGTAATAATTTCTTGTAACTATGTAATTTATTTTATTATTTTTTTGTTTTACAAAAAACTGAAAACAAATTCAATATAATGACATAATGTTGCCAGGATATGATTTTTAATAAATTTGAACTAAAAAGTTACATTTTTAGTTCAAATGAGATCATAAATTTGTCCATTTCCCTTTACTTTATAATATAACATACTGAGGTTTGGTGTGAAATCTGACTAGAATTGCTCAGAAGGTGATGCAAGCATGAAAGTTTACAAAAATATTTTTCAAAGGGCACCTTATAATTTTAACATTTACTAGGAAATCGTTTTATTATAACATTATAATTTACTGATTTTGGCATAACACTATTTCAAAAGAGGAAAAACTTCTCTGTTTTTGTTGCTGTTAACCTCCTGGGTGCTAAGCCCCCTTGTTCTTAAAAACATAGTGACGGCCCTGTCTGACTGTCTGATATAAAGATAATTTCAGCGGTCAACATAAACCAGCACATCAACTTTCTTCGACCCCGGGAAGTTGAAAAATATCAGAGAAAAACGTTTCCACAGCTGCACAGCCGTCCTCCAGCCGGGGCGAACTTGTTGATGTGGAGGATTAGAGCCGACGCTGAATTGAATTACAAGAGGTGACTCTGTGGACACAGCCTTCATACCGGTGTGAGGAGGTCAGGAGAGAAATGAAGGTGGCAAAGAAGAGGGAGAGAGAACCTATAGCGGTCCGGTCTGAAGCAGCTCTTCTCTGCAGATAGAAGCATTTAAATCACACTCAGTAAATGGAATAGGGCAAAAATAAATAAATAAAAAATAGGCAGAGGTGATACTCCAAAAATATTACACTTATTAAGAAATGTAGTAATTTTGTAACAAAAAATATGTTTCCACAGTTTTCCCCAAAATATAGTCCACATCTCGTTCTGTTCTTTTGAACCTAATGTCGGGTATCATCTCGTCTCCTGAACTTCCTCAATCCTTCGACCCTCTTTGACAGAATGATAAATTCACTACATTTGACTTCAATCAGACAGTTGGGGCACAAAGACCATGAATAAAACCAGTTTGTTCAAACTTTTCTTCCTTCCAATTTGAAACATCTAGACCTTTACTGGTGTCATTCATGACGTCGGCTCTAAACCGGCTCGGTCTGGTGCAGCTGGGACAGATGGATGGAAATGACTCTTACGGTGCGACTTGTGAAACTCAGATCTGTGATTGGAGCTCGGCAAAGTGTGTGCTCAGTGCCAAAGTTCACTTGGAAAACTAGCTAGTCTTTCAGGGCATTTGCTACTTTCAACTCCTCACATCTTTCCAGGGAATGTAAAGAGGAACGACTTCTTTCTTGGACAAACCCTGAAGCAAAATTAGGTTACCGGAATAAATTTATAAGCAAGACCTCTCCAACCACTGTAGGACTAACAAGAAGTTCTGTGACAATACCAAACATCCAACGAGTCCACTCTGCAATAAAACAAAGCTATTGCAACACCAGGAGGCAGATTGCCTCTGTGTTGTTACAGCTTTTCTCCTTATCCCACTTCTATTACTTCACAATCATCCCAAATCTTTGCTGAGGAAGGAACTTTATTGGATGCGCTCTGTTGCAATGCAGAACTCGACTGGTTTGGTTTCTAGAAGCCAAACTCTCCTGCACAAAGCAACAGACTTGACAGTTCAGGTTTCTGCCAAAGAGCAGGCGGCAACAAGCATTCAGAACGAAAAGTATTAGTGCGGTATTATCGTTCTGTAGGCTTAAGACAGCACTAAAGCCAGCAGGCTGTTCACTGGCATTGGCAAAAAGAAACAAAAACAGAGAAGCCACTAAAACATGGCTGCCAACATAATTCTCAGCAGTCATGTTTGTTTTAGCTGCAGTGCAAAGAAAAAGACATGGAAGAACAAGTCTGTATCTGTAACTGCTGACAACGTCTGGATCTTTAGGAAGGTTACACTTCAAGATGGAAGTCGAAGTCTGGAATCTACCTTGCAAAACCTGGAATGAGCGAGATTACTTTGATAGATTGGTTCCAATCACTTCCTCTCCATCGCTGTGCAATGTTTGGAGCCTCATAAAGATTTTACAGTTTTGCCAGACAGTCTCATGTTGTGTTAACTGCTCCACCAGCACAATGAAAGCCAGTTATTTTTTCTCTTACAACACTCTCAGTCTCAAAACACCCGACAGACAACATGCGTGCTGCATGCTAAAAACCCTTTTCAATATTCATGGATAGTTGGTTTTCCAGAGTGAACGTAGTAAGACTCCCTGCTGTATACAGCAGGGTGGGGCTGAGGTTCACAGCATCTGTGACACTGGAAGGGTAGGGGGGGGCGAAGAGGGTGGTGGGGGATGAGTGGGGGGCGGGGGGGTTGCGTGCACTTGACTGATTCAAATGACGGCATGTTTAAAAATAGTTGCATGCCGTCATGTGGAGCTGAGTCTCTGGAGGATCCAAGGAGGTGAGTGGAGCGGCACGTGGCACGCTCTTCCCTGTCTCCCTTGCTCATGTTGCAGATCAAGGCACCAGTGTTCCCACTAAAGAGTAAGATCACTAACTGGTGGGGGGCTGTCAAAACTTCTCACTATACAGCATGTCGCTACTTCTTCGGTGGTCTGTGAGAGGTTACGACCCGAAGCCTTCTGCATGTCTGGGTGTGGCGTCACTGAACAGGTACGGCTGTGTTTTAGTGGTTTGTATTAATGGAAGTAAACCGTGCCGTCCTAATAAAATGTCCTGCAACCTCAGGAAATTGGAGCAAAGGGGGAAAATGCTGCTATTATAGTAAAAACAGTAGGAAGTACGAAATGCTGCAAACTTGGTCCACCAAACAGAAGTTCTCCACACCACTAGGGGGAGTCAACCAACAAATCATATGAGAATAGACTTCCAGTAAACATACAAGGTGCTTATACTTTATTTTTCTCAAACACATGCTTTTACAGGATAGAACATAATATTTATGTAGATAAAGTTACCAACTCCAGATTCCCTCTAGTGGCCTGGAAGATTTCCGTTTTGTTTAGCAAATTTATAGCTTATTTTTGCAGTTGGTTTTTGCGCGAATTTCCTGTGGTTGCAGCATTTTGTTTGAGATTGCAGTGATTTTTGCTTGGATTCAGTTTGCTCATTGCAGGCTTTTGCTTTTATTTTTTTTTATGATTGTAGCATTTTTTCGCTTGCTTTTCTGTAGTATTTACATTCTGGAGTTTGCATTGATCATCTGTTGGCAGTTCTTTTTTCCCATTAGCTGCGCGTTTACACCTGTTAGCAATGATTTTACTGTTAGCTGCATATTTACACCTCCCGGTCAGTTTAATCTCCATGTTTTTAGACATTAAGCATCTAAAAATACGGGCGTGGCGGTGGCGCAGAAATAGAGCATGTGTCCCATATATGGAGGCTTTAGCTGCATGTCCTCCCACTTCTCTCACAACCGGCTTTCCTGTCTGACAATTGTCCACTTAAGGCCACTAAAGGAGAGAAAATCTTTATACAAAGAAAAAATTAATAAATGCTTTCACTGACCGAAGGCAATGGTCAACAAAAAAAACTTCTATTAAATAATATCATTCATACTAGCATAATCCAACGATCAGAAGACTACTTTTTTATAAAACAATTTTTAAGGAGAATATGTGTTTGTTTTTTTTTGTATTAATGTTAAAAAATAAATAAATAAATAAATAAATAAATAAATAAATAAATAAATAAATAAATAAATAAATAAATAAAAAAACATACAAAAACACTAAAGTCAATTTGTGGAGATCCATTCCAGAGTAAATTGGAATGTTTTCAAAGTGGACGTTCTGAAAACATGACCCAGAAACCTCATCTGCTGCATCTCTACAAACATTAATAACCCTCTGAAGCTCATCCCATAATGATACGGATGGAGTTCTTTTAACACTGTATGGAATATTGGACTCACTTCTCCGTCTGCTAATGGTGAAGACGGTAGCGGAGCTGATGTGCGGCAGGGCTTCACCGGGGTAACAGGGAAAAGGGGGGTCGCTGGAGATCGTTATCCTCACCATTAACATCTCAATTACACACCTTGGCTCACATTAGAGGCAGGCAGAGAGGTGAGGTGACCTTTGTAGAAGACATTACGCCGAGATCTGTAATTCACTACCGCAACCTTGAACCCTGCTGCTCCTACTCACACTGTCGCTTTGTAAGGGTCACGTTAAATCCCTGCTTGATCTCTGCAACTGGGCTGAGCGTCATAAGCAGAGTGATAATTCAATTTGTGGGCCGCAGGTACGACACACTCCACATCATGTGAAGCCATAGAGATGAGGCACAAAGGTTTCATGCCTAGAGGTCTGTTAATAAAGCCTTAAAGCTTCACACTTCTGTTAAAAAGAACAGAGGTCATGGTAATAGGATGTGACTGGGGAACAAAACAGGAACAGGGAAGGTTTAGGAGTGTGTTTACGGGAATAAAACCAATCATTCTTGCAGAGGAGCAACCGTTGGACGACCACGCAAGGCTCACCGCTGCTGCTCTGATTCAGCTCAAAAGAGCTATCAAGAGTAATCACTAAATTTCATACTCACATTTGAAATACAGGAGTTCAAATTATAAAAACGACGATGAAACGAGTTCCTTCAGGCAATTTTACATAAAATAAAATGCAGTAGCTAGAAAATGTAATAATCTGACAGAGTGTGACAGTAAACTCTCAAAAAACCTAATCATCTAGCAAAACATTTTCACCTTCAGAGAATAGACTTTAAAATACTGTTGCTAGTTTATAAATCACTGAATGGCTGAGCACTAAAATATGTTAAAGATCTGCTGTTGCTGTATCAACCTTCCAGACCTCTCAGGTCTTCTGGTTCTGGTTCTGCTCTGTATCCCCAGAACCAGAACCATACATGGAGAAGCAGCATTCAGTCTTAATGCTCCACTAAGCCGGAACAAACTTCCAGAAAACTTCCAAACTCCTGAAACTTTAATTCCTGAGTGCTATGATGTTGTTTTTCAGCATCTAAAGCACTTTGAATTGCCCTTGTTGCTCAAATGTTCAACATAAATAAACCTAACTGAACTCATGGTCATCGCCCAATACGCTAGAATAGATCTGGTTTTTATTTTAAAAACATTTTTCAATTTCTAACATGTTACTTCCACTTCGTGGTTGTAAAGTCTAAACTTATATTGGTTTTCCACTGAGTGCACATTCTGTCTTACACTCTGTAGCCAAGGTGTTCCCTGTGCAAAGCGTTCAACCTCTGTTGCTTGCAGGAAGCGGCAACAAAAAGGTAATAATAATAATAATAATAATAATAATAATAATAATAATAACAGCTGTCACCTGCAAATGGACAGAGATGTCACTTAAGCAGGATATGGGAAGTGAACACATCCCATCTGCCAGCAAAGTAGACAGATGAAAGCCGTCGCTCCGTGTCCCCGGCATCCTCCGCTCATCTTCCCATGTGACTCCCCTTTTCTTCTTTGCCTCCTCCTCTCCATCAAAAATCTGCTTTACATGTATGAGGTGCAGGCAGCGGAGCTCTGATGAAAGACGCAGAAATATACGGCAGAGGGACACAGCCCTCAAGCACACACCTATGGCACCGCTGGGATCCTACCCATAATTCAACGCCACACCCAGTTCGCACTTTGTCGCTCCTCCCGCCTTATATGCCTTCCAACGTGGCGCGTTAGCTGTGATGCATGGACAATACAAGGAGATGGTTTATTTCATGTGCCATTTCAAGCTACACAGCAGTAATGAGAAACAACATTAACATTTTGCTGACAAGTGTTCCCCCCCCCCGCCGTCCCTCTCCTGCCTCTTGCAGGGCATTAGACTCCAGCGTGTGGCTTAGAGCTGTACACTGTATTTCATTCATGCTTGCAAGCTTTGCAAAGTGTGCATCAACTTCTTAAAGAGAACATCCCCATGCAACGGTTATTTATATCTGAACGTCCTTCATTTGGATTTGAGTTTCTAGATGTTTTTAATGATAGAAATACATTTTGCTCTAGGCACCGTCGTGACTAGCTGGTGTATCAGAATAATGGGTTTCATTACACAGAGGATGCTAGGGGAGAGACTGTATCGATAAAAGAAGAGGTCATGACCTCACAAGAGAACCTAACATGAAAACAATTCTTTTAAGTATTTAGAGTCAAAAAATTTTAAAAAAAACAAGTTAACATCTTGCTTTGCTAGCTATACGTTAAACCAAAATGCCACTTTTGAGTCTTTATTTGAGAGTAATGTCGATATTTAAATGTTATGCAATTACACTGCATATTATGTGGGTTACCAGTATTTGGTTTAAAAGTGAAGACTGTCTAGACAGGCTACCTTGTTAAATGTTGTCAGTACTGTGCTTAGACCACAATACTCTTTATTATTACAAGCTCCATAAAACGAGTCGCTCTTTATAGAGAGCCTCAGACTAGGATGATCTCAGTAAGGACGAGGCGAAGTCGTCGTCAGTCTGAGGCAAGCCCTCCGTCCCATTTCTCCCATAAAAAATAGATGAAATCAGTCAATCTTTGAAAAGTAATTGGTTCCCTGGTGGCTGTCTCACACGGCAAAAAAAATAAATAAATAGTTTCCTCCAAAAAGAAACCAGCCAGCCACCGAGAAAGACTAATAGGCAACAGAGAGGGTGCTGGACATGAGGATGCTTACTGCTCTCAAAATGAGAAATGGCAGAGATGAAACACTCTCCTTTAGGTGGTTGATGATTGAGTTTTAAACTCTTCCCCCCCTCACCCCCAAATGTTCTTACAGCTCCTCTTGTCTTTCTATAAAATTTCCACAATTACTCAGCTCGGCAGACAGCAATGTGTCGCCCTCCCCCTTCCCGCTTCACAGGTCAGGGAGCTGCTCCCTCGTGTTTGTGTGTTGACCGTCTCCGGGTAAGCATTACTGATGTCACGGCCAATTCCAGTTGTTCAACTTTTGTGAATGTCAGAGGTTAAAGAAATCAATCATGTGCCCGGGTTCTTCTTGTGATTTAATTAGTCAGTCGGACGGCAGAGCAAATCGGCGGCGCCCTCATTAAAATGCGCGACGCTGCGTTCAGGCGAATGGCAACCAACGTAATTGCCTGCAAATGAGCGAGTTAATAGACTTTGAGCTTCAATGGGCGGTGCTGAGGAAACGCCATAGTTCACAGGCTAAATATGAATGCATTTTGTTTGTTGGGATTCTTCAATAGAAAGTGGCGTCTGTGGGGTGATGGCACCAGGGAAACATACTGTATATTCATTTATCTCGTTTAGGAACAATGGTTCTTAATAATCCAGTCTTTCACTGATGGGTAATTAGCAGAGCTGCTAAGTGTTACAGAGCTGGAATAGGTTTGCCATTCGACTTCTTGACAGAAAACAAGTTCAGCTCCAGTTTGATGCTCGTAATTCCTTCATAAACATATTTAAACCAACAGGTCTGCTACGAGGCCGCAGATCATTAGCTCCATGGCCGTTTCTCCTGATGGACCTTACCCTCCGGCTGTTTGATCAGGCAAATCCATAAACACATCAACCCTTAGCGCAGGGAATGAAAAATATCAAGCTAAGTACAAAAGAGTTTACAACAATTCAAGAAAAACTGTACTGGCTGTAGAGTTGGGCAATAAATCAATGCTATATATTGGGAAAGAAACATGATCAATATCAATAGATAATACAATATTCAATAACTGCACTGAACTCTGGTCCAGAATCGTACAGCATTCTGAGAAAAGACTTTAGCTGCTCAACCTCTCACACCCAGCTAAGCAATATGGGCGTCTTCAACAAACTCAGTCTTTGGTTGCCTAGCAACAACCTGTAACTTGTGCAGGAGCAGTTTTGAGTTTCGCCATTGTGCCTCAAAACTGTTTAGAAATGATTTAAAAAGAAAAATGTTAAACGTGAAAACTGTGGGTAAAACGGAATGTCACACGCTGAGTTTGGCAGTATTTCAAATAAAAAGAAAAGAAAAAAAAAACTAATCTATATGTATCATTATATGTAACACTTATATCGTCACACATTTTTCAGCCATATCGTCCAGCCTTGGTTAGTTGCAATAGCTCCTTTGTGTAAAGCCCAAAACACACCGTTGTGTGATGTTTGAGTCAATCAATCTTCAATGACAGCTGTTTTTCTCTAAAGCATTTGTAATTACATCCATGGTCTGAACATGGTTAGTTTCAATATTATATTTTATATCACCATCAACAAAGTTCCCTGTTGTGTTTTATTGATTTTGGATTAGAATAGAATACTATAACATTGTATTAAAGAATCAGCTTTTTATTGCCTCACATTTTGGATAATTGTGGGGTAAAAAATGTGGAATCTCAACATGTTATAGGAGAAATTACAAATAACCGGTTGCTTGTGTAGAGCGTCCGTTGTTGAAATGAAATTTCATTCCACAAAAACGTCGGAAACTATAGGCTGCAGAGAGGTTACATCCCTTTTTCATAAACTATACATCAGCTTCAAATTGTACACCTGTAAACATTGATACCACGATGCCTCAAACCACCAACGGTGCAACCCAGACCTGGTTTGTATTCCTTATTTTCCTGCTTGATTTGTAGCAATCCTAATTCCCACACCAATGACAGACATTGCTACAAAAACGAATTTTTCCCCTGAGCCAGTAGTAAGGCTTGTATCAATCAGAAAGTGCCTTCAATAAGAAAATGTACACCTGAGTACTGCTGCTGAAGTGGTGAGGGAATTACAACAGGAGCAACAGCTGGACTGATCCCAGCTCCATTAGGAGGTAGTAGGGGAACAGAAACCAGGTGTGGAAGAGGGTCTTGCTTCATTTTATCCTTGAAAAGACTTGAAATAAAGCAGAGCTGAAAACGTGTGAGCCGTGTAAAGTGATGTGTAATGATTCTGTCCTCCTCCATTTCCATCCAGCCTGAGTAGGCATCCAACATCCCGGTGAGGCACAGACGAGTCCCCCGACTCAATGTAGAGACAGACAGGTCTGCTTTTACTGTCGGAGTCGTCAAGGAACATTTTTCTGTTTTCCCCCCAAACATAAGCAACTCGGCTTCCAGCTTATTTTCCGGAAGGTCAGAGACAGCAATCCCTGTTCAGGACAGAGGTTTGCAGAGTAAGCAGAAGCGTGGGGACCCTGGCTGCAGCGGACAGTGCTTAATCAGGGAAATGTGCCAGATTTCCAACACTACTAATGCATCTTCTGCAAAATAAAAAAATAAATAAATAAATTTAAAAAAAAAACAGTATTCTCCAGTGAGGCACCCTTCTTTCTTACAACACAGTTTTAAGAGGCCACTCTGACGCAGTTGAACTAATAAAGGTTAATTCACAATTGTTACAGGAAAATTGGTTTAGCTTAAAATTAAACAACCAGAATTATCATACCAAGCCATCTAAGATATGCATGAGGGCCAATGAGAAGATAACTTACAAACTTTAATATATTTTATTGGGATGTTTTGAGATAAGCAGAGGGCTGCACCGTGCCAGAATAAAAGGCAGGAAAAAAGAAATCATGGTTTTCATTTTGACAACCCAACATTTTCTTGACTCGGTTTTTTTTTTTTTTTTGGCCATTACAGAATATCCACATCTTTCACTTTGAGCTTTAATCACTAAAATTATGAATAAAGATGGGAGTGAAAGTTCATCAAACTGGTAAACATATTTTCTTGATATGAAGATGATTGGAAATCTATCATTCCCAAAAACATTAGACCTGTTTGGGGGGATTTTAGGGACACCGACACTGAAAAAAGAAAACAATGAACCAATTTGACTGAACTGCTTCAATTGGTAACAAGTAATTCAATTAAGTTTTTCCAACTTCATCTATTAAGTTGGTTTAACTTGACAAATTTCAGTCAGTCTTACTCAAATCATTTAGTTTACTTAAAATAAAGACATAAACCAGTAAAGGATCTGTTTTTAAAAGGTTAGTTAGACAGGAAGTGTTGTGTCCATGCAGTTCTTTGTCACCGTGACGTGACATTCTTGTACTGGAATGATGTTTGCAAGTCAAAGTATTTTGCAACTCTATTGCTAAGACATTCTTTGGGAGGGCGTTAACTAGCAAAAACTAGTAAAGAGCTTTGTGGAACCATCTTTTGCAGCAATTGCAGAATTGTTTTGTGTGGGAGGGGGGGAGGGGGGGTTCTACAGGCTTTGCGCATTCTATGCAAAATAGCTCAAGCACTGAAATTTATTTAGGGATCTTTGAGTAAAAACAAACCTGTGGCACTCTTCAGATGTGGAATTGCCAAAAAAAAGGTTAATCTTCAATGGAAACCAATTATCAAAATCACAGAACAAAAGAAATGACAGCATTTCACCCCCCGGAGGATAATAAAGTAAAATTCCATTGCCAGTAAATCCCAGTCTGCTGCCATAAAGACACTGCTTTTCCACACCAGAGCAAACCGTTAAAAGCGAGACTTTGTGGGGGGAAAAAAAGCATAATCTAATTTATAAGCTATCAGAGCATGATGCAGAGCAGAGAAATAAGAATGAGCATTTTAAATCCTAAAAAGATATATATATTTTTCATGATTTAAATAGAGAATTTGACAAAAGAGGGAAAACAACAGGAGATAGCATCTGTACTCATGTTTGTTGCAAACTTTCAGAAGTCATTTCCATCTTTAGTTTTATTCATTGTTCAAATAAAAGTCAAACATGTCCTTGTTGGTGCTGCACACACACAAACCAACCCATGTAGGGATTCTGATTAAAAGCTGCATGCTGTTAATGTTTATGCACTAGATGTAAGGGGTTCCATATTCTGGGAAGACTTCCAGAAACACTGAGATTAAAGGCTGTTATCTGATACGGTTTAATATATACCTTCTCCAGACGGGATGGACTGCTTCCAGTGTTTATAACTCTGATTTAGCGTAAACTATGACATAACACAGCCATACCACACCGTTTTGAAGTTACTAAGACGTAAAATACGTCACTAAGTGGTTCAGATTTGCAGAATAATCGACTCAAAGGAGATTTTACCAGCCTCTCCGTCTCAATATTCATCCATATTGAACTTTAAGTTAAGGTTTATCCACTTTCTTAAAAATGGGAAGTCCAAACTATTGTCTGTTGCACACTTACTAACTTCACTTTACTTCCAGCTGGGCCCTTTCTGAGCACCGGTTAGATGTTCTTCTCAAAGCTTTGTTTTGCCATCTGAAAAGAATAAAATGTTGCCGCAGCAACATAGCCACATGTCAGTCTCTAAAGAAAATAATAAATAAATAGAAAACAAAACAACTGTAAACCAATTGGTTCTACTAAGTTTATATGTTCTGGTAAAAAAAAAAAAGTATAATAATACAAGCAAGGAATCAGTCAAGATGTTTCTCCACAGATCTGTTTTCCTGTGTTGCACTTCTGTTCCATTCATTATTTAGCAACAGCATGGCTCAAAGCATTACTGAGGCAAGTATAATGATTGACAGCTGCTGACTTTACTGTTGCCTAGAGACACCAAAGGGATGCTCTTGGTGTTTCATTTGCACCGCTTCAGATAGTCTTTAATTGGCATAAATGTAAAAAAGAAAAAAAATTAGCAGGTTGATGTTAGAAATGTTGTAAAGTTGTAGAATTAGAAACCGTGACAAGGTAAGGTTGCGGTTAAAAAGCGTAATAATGTACCGTTTACCCTTCATCCCCTGTTTCTAGGCAGGTAATTAATAGCATGTAACCAAGGTTGCTTGAACTGTGACGTGAATGAGAACATTTCTAAATAGTCAGATGTACCTGTGGTGGTACGATGGCGAGCACAGAAATATCAGAACTTCTTCAGTTTGGATGCAAAATAAACAGCAGCTTATTAATAAGCAGTGGTCACTGAAGTTTTAACTTTAAACACAGCTTTATTTTTATCTTTTTCTTATTTTAACCTGACCATGTTGTCACAAAACCCTATCAAAATTGCCAAAATTAAATTAAGTATCAAATTAAAAAAATAAAAAAATAAAAACTCTGTGGATACCTCGAAGATATTAGTGTTTTGTACATTTATTTTCACCCCTTGAGATATTAAATATTCCTAATTGTTAATTGCACAATAGCTTAAAATCAGTCAGACTGGCTGAAGAATATCTGAACACTTTTCAGTTGATTCTTAATTGGAATTAAGTCTCAACTTTGACTAGGCCATTCCAAAAGAAGATTATTCTTTCACCTAAATCATTCTGGGTTTACGTTTTGGGTCTTTGACTCTGCTAGAAAGTGAAGCTCCGCACAAGCCGCACAAATCTTTGGCAGCATCTAACAGGTTTCCTTGCTCCATCCATCATCCCAACACCTGCAACACATTACCTGTGAGATGTTCTCTTTCTAGTCTGACTCAGCTTTAAACTTCTCCACAACTTCCTGTCTGACTTGTCTGCTGTGTTCCTCAGTCTTCACGACGCTGTTGAACAGTTTTGTTTACCCTCAGATAAGCTACACACTGATTGACTGTTTGATAAAGTAGGACTTGGGTTGCACTGCGTTTTAGGAAAGGGGTATGAAAGCTGGGTGAATAGATTTTTATTTGCAGAAACATTCATTTCAATTTCATAAATATTTCTGGAGATAAATGAAAAAAATATATATGCAGGTCGACAGACTTTGTTTTAGCCTGATCTTTACATTTACTTCTTTTTGTTCTATTTTTGATTTATTTCATATCATTTACTTAATTGCCATTTCTTCTTATATTTTTCATTTTTAGATTTTTAAGTAGATATTTTTCCATTTCCCCCCCATACTTTTAGCATTACTTTAGATTTCACCATAAAGGAATGTAAAGTTATGCTTCATGTTGTGTTGTACTTAACGCTCTTTTTTATCTGATGTAGAATTCCATGTTTATTAATTTTTTGGTTTGAACATTGCTTCCGTCTCTCATGTTTTCTCAGCTCTAAATTTCATACACCATCTTACATATTACACCAGTTGTCTAGCATAGAATTTTCTTCATTGCTTTTTTTTTCTTTTTATTATTATTAATTTGGTCAATTCTGATTTTAATTTTGCCTGTTCTGTTACATTTGATTTTTTTTAAAGCTTATTGCAGTGAAACAGTGTAGTAAGTACAACAGTATTTTTAAAGGTACTGTAGATCGAAAGGACAAAAAAAGTTCCTATTCATTTTGAGTGACTGAAATCAGCCAATAAAGATCATTTAACATGCAAAACATTCACTCACACAAGCTGTTTTGAAGTGCTTTAAAGTGTTTCATGACCCACAGAGATGGTTCTGTTACCTCTGGTCTTTGCACAACTCGCATCCTGAAAGTGTTCAGTCCTCTGCTGATTCCTGTCACCTGCTCTTTCGGGTAATCAACTCCAAAGTCCCCAAACAGACGTCCTTTGGCATCAACACACCTGCAGCAATCTGTTGACTCTCAGAGCCATGTTTTACCTGTCAGCCGCCACTGAGAGAGAGAGAGAGAGAGAGAGAGAGAAAGAGAGAGAGAGAGAGAGAGAGAGAGAAAGAGAGAGAGAGAGAGAGAGGTGTGAATGCGGCCTGCTTTGCAAATGTACCTGTTCTGCTTGACTGGCTGTCCCTGCGTGTAATAACACAAACAGCCTGTGTTTATGGACAGCTTGGAGAGCCATCGCTCTCTCACAGCTGATCAATTTTGGGATTTAGCTCTGCCTCTGCTCGTCACTCCACGACCTGCATAGTTATCTGTCAGAGTGATTTAATGCAGCAATATCTTCACACCTGAAAAGGCGAACGTTCACTTAAAAAAAGATAAATAAATAAATCTGCACTTTTCTTGAAAAACAAACTGATGCAGGTAGCAGTTACAGCAGCTGAACCTCGGGTTTGAGTTTGCAGTGAGCCGTGGGTTGTGAAAGAAAAATATTTGCTGCTTTTAGCTATTTCATGTTCCTATATGCTGAATTTATCTAAATATAGTTCATACAATATATCCTAAGGTGTTATTTTTCCAGGAATAACAGCAACTGAATCAAAGATGCCTAAATTATTATAAGTGAGAAAAAAAAATGCAAATGGGTTTCTAAAGAAGTATCAATTACTGAAGGGTACTGTGAGACTAAACCCATTATCAGTTGATAAAAATAACCATTTAAATTAGCTGTTCAGTTCATTGTTCACACTACTTGCATTTCCATTGACTATATTATTGCGCAATTTGACATTCCAGAAATAAATTTGCTTAATGGAAAAATGCCTTCTTTTTTTTTTTGACAGTAGATGAAATATTGACAAAATTTTGGACACATTTTAATGGAGATGCAGCTAGTGTGCTTCTCAACACAGTTTGCAACATGCGGTGTCTTTAGTCTTGTGAATTGGGACTACGTACAGAAATAAACCAAATTAAATTTTAGCCATAAAGTTTGACCACTTTCCACTTTCCTGCGTCCGATGCAGGTTGTTTAGCTCTGTAGATCATTAGCTCATGATGATGTCCCCTACATGACTTGACCCAAACTTTATGCAATGGTTGTCTTTGTGACACTCTTCTTCACTGCTTGGAATTGGTTTACCACATAGAATCCCTATAAAATACATCATAGTTTTGGTTGCATTGTGACAAAATGAAATAAAGTTCAAGATATATGAACACTTCTGCACTGAAGTGCCATCATTATAAGTTTATTCAAGCTTCAGATTCCAACCCCCAATTTAAAAGGAAATAGACCAATGTGAAACACGTATGACAGAATGAATTAAAGAAAAAAAACATAGCCTACTTAATATTATAGAATGATAAATATCTGTCATCATATATTTCAAAATATTAGACAAAACTGAAGCATGCATGGAGAACTCATGCAATGTCTGTCTTTATGGAAATATGGATTCCAATTCCAAGAAGGCTGTGCACCATTACCTTTGTCCACAGAGCAAATGCAATATCTAGATGTACATGTTGTCCTTAAGCTACAATCTGTAACCATCCTTATGGTGAATGTTTCTCCTACGAGTTGCAGCTATAGCAACCACGTGAACTAACATCATCTGATAGCAGTGGCACAAAGCAACATTCCATTGGTAATCAATGTAGGCTTAGAGGCAATTACTGATCAGTGTGGAGATCTTCTGATCTCCACACTGATCAGTGATGGGGATTTAAGGCCAACAGTTGGCTGATCAATGGCTGTCAGACTCGTGTTGGCCCACTGCACTCTGGTTCACTGCTACAGACTTCAGGAGGACCAAAACATTAGATGAACACTAGCATGTTAGCCCACCAGGCCATGTGGAGGATCGTTGGCCATCCAGTTTATAAGATTCTCCATTGATCTGGATCCTTGTTTTTTTTTTTTGTTGTTTTTACTTGCAGTCACTTGCACACATCCACTTTCCTTAACCAATATATTTTCTTGTCTTTGCCAAGATGGACAGTGGCTTAGAGGTGCTATTTATCAAATTCTGAATGCTTAAATCTGTGACAGTAGGACAGAGGGACCTTTTTTGGGATCACGACCAAATAAGTTGGCATGCATCTAAAATTTATTACGGAAACTTTAAACCCATTGCAGTCATTTTCTAAACAGTAAGCTCTGGAGAAACCTATGGACTACTAAATAAACGTTCCTAGTCTAGGTGTGGACAATTTGGGTCTTTGAGGTTAGATGTCCTGCATCCTTTATTTGTTGTTTCCCTTGTTACAGTAAAGTTCAACCCAACTCAATTCTGTTGAAAATTTAAACTCACTTGTGATCTGCTCTTCTAGTGACAAAACATTTCTGTTAGCCTAACACTAAAAAACAAAAAGGATAGAAGTATCTTACTCTTTTGTTGAGTATTTCAAAATTTAAAAAAAATGAAGATTTGCATAAATTCCCAATGCTGTGGTTTTTCTTCACTCGACTGCCATAACTTCATTTCCATCTTATTTAAACCAAGAATGAGAGCTTGAGCTTCTCTCACACACAAATAGGACCAGAATCCTGTGGGTGTGCTTAGGTGCCACCATCAGCCGGGATTTCTCGGTAGACATATGAAGAGGGATGAATGAGAAAGAGTCGAGGACCCTTCAGGGGTGTGATTTTCTATTAGTGAGGCTGTGATGTACTGCTGGTGCTCTTCAACACTCACAAGTGAACCATTTTGAATTTTCTGCCAGTTAAGATGTTCTCTTCCTTTGTTTACTATGAACTTCAATGGTAAGCACATCTTTGCTCTTAAACGCAATACCTGGTCATATTGGAACAACACTTGACTTCAACTTTTTGCAATAATAGACAATAACACTTTTACATTGTTGTTTAGGAAACTTTTCTTTGCAGAATTGTTGTAATTCAGCCATGGTGGAGAGTTTGAGCATAAACAACACATTTATGGTCAATACCAAAGCCTCTACTGGTAATGATTGGGGTCTCCACAAGTCCACAGAATACCTCCCGATAGTCAAGATCTTTTTTGGCAAATTTATATTTTTTCTCTGAAATTTCCAAAAAATGTCATTGTAGCCAGGTCTCTCCTTTTTGTTGTTGAATCATAAGAACTCCCTTTTGCTGAGTCAACTTTTAAATGTATTTTTTTGTGTTCTATGGTGGCCTCCTGGATGAGTCGTCAAAAGCGCTTCAGGAGTAATTGTGGGAGTTCAGCCACTCCTGGGAAGATTCACTACTGTTCCAGGTTTTCTCCATTTGTGAATAACCGTTCTCACAGGGGTGAGAACCGTTCCAGACTGTCCCATGTTGATGATATGTTTCATCTATTCTGATTATTTCTTTAGGTAGGATATGATGTGTTCTTTATTGAGATCTTTCGGTCTACTTCCTGTTGTCAGACAAATTCTCCTGAGGTAATCTCTTCGTTTTTGAGGCTGGTTATGACACCCAATGTAACTTTGATTGGTTTGGGTCGGTTTGATAACTGGGATCAAATCATAGAAACTGTTTTTCGCATTTACCCTCATCTTTTATCAAACATGTTTGAGAAACTAAACCATTTGTTTTCCCTTTACATAAAAATCCCCCAATAAAACATCCTTCAGCTCCTGGCTGAACAGTAACAAAAGGTGAAAGAGATCAAGGTACATGAATAGTTTTTGTAAGGCACTGTGTGTTCTGGCCCTCTGGGAAATAAACAAGCAAGGTTCATTAACAACATTTTAGTTCTATTTATTTTTTCCTAAATTTTTCACTAAAATGGGACATTTCAATTCAAGCCCATCAAAGCTTTTTACTCGTCCCTTTTACACTGTTATGTTCACATCGCGGGGTTGTCCTTGAGTACGGCTGACCTCTCAAGTGTTCTTCTTTCACAAGCAACAAATAACCAAAGAACGGCCCCTGGAACACTTTCTATTTAGGAGACGAGGGGGGAAAAATCTCTGACAAAACACAAACACGTATTCGTTTGTTCTCCAAGGACAGGCAAAGAGGGAGATCATCTTTGTTGATGCTAGGCGTCTCGTGGCTCACTGGCTACAGCTGGAGATGTAGCACACACTGCTGTCTTTATGTTACACGATTTTGGGCCAGAGAGAGCGAATCAACAAGAGAAAGAGAGAGAGGAGGAAGGAGAAAGCTGATGTACGAGTAATAAAGGAAATGGATCAGCAGGGAGTGTATGACGGGAATGGAGTGAATGTGGAATAAAAAGCAACAAGTCTGAGGAAGAGAAAGTGGAGGAGAGACGGCGTACATGTTTCTACAGCTCATCGACGAGGGACTGCAGGAAAAACCTATAGACTTGAAAGAGAAGCTGACATTCTCTGCTGAAAGCAGTACTTTGACAGGTAATTTAGGATGAAAAATGCCGGTTTCTTTCAGCAGTTGAGCATAGATTAAAAGATGCACCAATCAGGTATTTGTGCCCAATTTCAAATTTTTGCAAATCTTGTTACCACCCGTTGCAACAATTATGATTTTCTGTAAGAACAATAATTAAAAGGTTTCATTCTAGGCTTTGTTTTGTAAATAAAAAAAGGTTTTTGTTCGGCTGCTTGTTAGCTTTGTTTGAAATTTGATCAAACGTCGTGCTGCTGAGTTTTGTGGGAACATTAAAGAACTGCGTGTTTATAACAGTGAGTATTTCCACATCTTGACAATTTCCCTGAGGGAACATCCCAGAGGGAGCAATAAAAAATTTCCACCCATCCATCCGTTGGTTCTCATTGAAGCCATGGATGCGTCAGAAATCCATATTAAAACAGCATAGTGTCTTAAACTCAGTGGTAGACCTGAGTCTTAGACCATATAGAGAGGTTACAGTCCGCGATGCAGCTGCACTAGGTCCAATTCCCGGCCCAGAACTACCTATGCCAATAAAATATTTTAAAAGAACACCATATTGTTAATAATGGACATTAAGGAGGATGGGACAAAGTGGCAACTTGACAAAGTGATAAAACCAATGAAAAGCAGTGCTCTTATTCTGTGCTTTTAGCTAGCTAGCTAACAACTATCTTATCCAGAATATTTATTTACAATCCCATCATTCAGTCTTATAATAAATGATAAGGGACAATAGTCCTAATAAAGTCTCCTAATTTCTATATTATAGCAAAGAATATAACCAAATTCAAAAGCTCCTCTCCCCTGACGTAGCATTAGCTTAGCAGTGCATTTGGTGTTTTGGAAAAAGTGGATTCACAGAAGCCATTTTGTAAAACAATAATTAGTACATGTACTTGAACTCTTTATCTAGTTTGAAACTCTTTGAAATAAAAAAAAAGGTTGCGCACAACAAATACAGGCTTTGTTGTTAAAACCTGAATATAAAAATTTTGAAATTGCCTACATCACTTTCACTTAGTAGCTTTATTGGTACTCATAAAAAAAAGAAACTGTAACAGGAATGATACTGATCATTTCTAAGTTCAGTGAGAATACTGCCACTTGCTAATCGCTAGCCGCTAAAAGCTAAATTGGCCTCTGCGTGATTCTTCCTTTCGGTGCTAAAGGTTGTTTTCACAGACTGGACAGAATTTGACCAAAATCATTTTTGGTCCAAACTCTGAAATATTTAAATTGATTATTCTACACTGATCAGAGATTATTGAAAACACAGATTAGACGATGGAGCCCCCTTTTCTATTTGTGGAAACACTAAGCGTGTTTTTTGACATTAGGTCTACCGTAGATGTTAGCAAGCAGAAATATTGATACACTTAGCAGTGACTTTAAAATATAGTTGGTAGGATATTTGAAAACAAAAAATGTGTCTTATCTTCTTGTTATGAACGTTACATCCCTTAGGCTATGTTTAAATATGATTTAGAGTGCCAAAAGTTTATCAGTGACAAAAGCATGCATAGCCAGAGCCTATTTCTTCATGAGTAAGAAGTTGAATGTGTTATTAGTTACTACTTTGTAAAGTAACATTACATTCCGGCAACTTAACAGACTTTGCATGTCATCTTTGAATCCTAGAATACCTTTCAGCTTTGATGATTTAATGATGCACTACAGACCATGATCAAATACAAGCGAATCATTTATCTTTACTTTGTTCTCTCAAATAGACAGACACATAGGAAAACCTTGGTTTGAGAGGAAGTAGTTGAATCTGCCCGCCAGGCCTTGTAAAGGAAAAGGAGGCTGGAGCATAGAAGGCCAGACTAAAAGAAAAACAAAGCCAATTAAAAAGGATGTTTTTGGAGACGGGACAAGATAAGGGACGGAAGATTATTGGACCAGATGCAGAAGGATAGAGTAACAGCAGAAACAAATGCAGGGAAGAGAGAGGAGGATGGATATATACAATGACAGAGGAAAGACAGGGTGACAAACTAAAATGACAGGATATGTACGAGAAGATACATGGATGAAAGAACGCCACTGACAGAGAGGTGAGAGTGGTGCTCAGTGGGGAGCTGTGTGCCTAACCAGAGTCACCGACTTAAGGCAGTGACACTCTGGTCTGTACTGGGCACGTCCCAGCAGCAATCACTGGGAAAAATTCGATTACACTAGGCATCTTCCTGTGGAGATTTACAAGACGAACTGAATTGGATTAGAAACGCTTTCTTGTAGAGTGAAAAAATAACTTTAATTCAAAGAATCTCAGGGTAGGGACATCAATGCAGGAGATGATGCCAAAACGAGGAGCGGGGAGGCTGATAAAACAGGCAGCCAGAGTGAGCCAGATGCAGCCGGAGAGGTGACAGCTGACTGCTTCCAGCTCACATCCGCACAATCCGAACTGGTTCCAGCTTGGAAAGGATCCAAGAGGAAGCTTTGGTGATAATGAGACACTCCTCATCTCCACTGTCCAGACTGACCAGACAGAGGATGAGGAAGAGAGGACAGAAAAGAAGGCTGCAGGGTCATAATGACCAGCCAGCATTCAAACAAGCGTCAGGCAGAGGGGCTGATTGGAAACGCCTGCAGCCAGGGGTTCAGCAGCAGACGGGATTACATTCGCTACAGCAATAGCCCACTGCATGTTCTCCTAAACAGCACAAGGTTTAGGGGTTAAAATCTGTTTTAAGGTGTTAATCCATGTAATTGTCACACTCAGACAGTCAGCTAAGGCTCTGGCATTAGGGACTGACAGTTTTGCCCACTCTTGATTGTAAAAACTTGACAGGGTGTGTCAGTGAACATTGCTTTTAAGTCTACGTTTTTAGACTTTTAATTGGATTTAGATCAGAACTTTCACTGGGCCATTGTGATATGCAAATATTCTTTGAACCGGACCATCGTATTGTAGGTCTGGCTTGTAGGTTTGGCTTTATGTTTAGGGTTTTGCATAGCACATTTGAGAATCTTTTTTTCAATGTACAATTAAGCACTATGTATTGGTCTACCAAAGACAAAATCAATATCATTTGAATGCTTTTTGAAAAAAAATATTTCCCATGTGTATATTTGAAGGTACACTCTGAATATTACATAAAAAAAGCGAAAATGAGAAAGAATATGTCACTGCATAGATAGTACTGCTTACAGGTTAAATGAGAGATGAAGGGATATTACTGCACAGTGGGTACACTGCACCTGCAGAGAGGAACTTTTAATCCTTGACCAGAGAAGGTGGATGACTTCAACATTTCTTCATGTTTGTACACTAAGAACAAGCACACACACACACACACACACACACACACCAGCAGTTCTTCATCTTTAATGTAGAAAAATTGACGTCATTTTTACATCAGGCAGCATGACTTCATCTCTGTCTTGAGAAACACACGGGACACTTGCTCTGTTAAAATTGCATTTAATGATGAAATAAGGGAGATGATATTTGGGCTTAAACCCTTTATTAATTAACTGGCGACAAATCATCCCTAATATGGGGTTTGGGAGTCATGTCTAAAGTTTAAGATACTGAGGTCTCTAGTTGTCCAGTCCCATTCTGTCTGAAGTACAAAATATCTGTTTGTCCAAAATAGAAAAACAAAGAATCTGCAATACAGTCGAAACAAAAAAATATGAAATCCAACGATGAGAAACACTGTATTCTTAAAAGTATTGTTTCAATTCTCTGGATCAATAGGTTCACACATTCCATACCATTCCTTAGCCAAAGGTGTATATTAAATGGTCAAATTAGGACTATCATCTGAAACCTTATGTCTGAAATGCTTAAGTTTCTCCATAAAATGCATAATAAAAACAGGAAAGGTGGAGTGAGGTTATAGGGTCAGTGCAAATTTAATGCAAAGATCAGCACCAACTAAATTAGAAAAGACTAAATAATTATGGCTTAGTGCTTGTCTAGGTATGGTCGGGGAGTGTGGGGGAGGTTGGTTTGCTTATGCCAATCTCAAGCAGTGATTGTGCAAGACATAAGCTACACACCCTGACCAGGTCACCAGCCCATTACAGGGCAACACAGACAAATACGGGACAAACAACTTTACCCAGACACACTCATATCTGAAGACAATTCAAATCCACAACCTTCTTGTTCCAAGACGAAATAGGGCACCCAATACCTTAGGATTGTGGTTGGAGAAATCTGAATCCAATCAATCAGATCTAAAAGCCTGTAAAAGAGTTTAAACGTCTAAAATGGTTGTTAGAACTCCATAAGGCGCCACAACATTTAAGTCGCCAAACTTTCCTTTTCCATCTTTTGCCATGATGCAACTTACAATTCTTTTTCTGAGATGTCCATGTGTTTACAACAGTGTAGTTCCCTAGATATTCAACATGAAGACAGCAGCGATTGTGTTCCAAAATAAGAGAATTATCTATGCAACTAACTTTTCTTCTTGGTATTTTCTGTTTGCAAAATTTCTATAGGTAATATGTGAGATATACCTCCAGGATTACAGCAAAACAAAATAAAGGTGCCAATAGTACTATCTTCATCAAACAGACAGTGTCCTCTCCAGCTACGTGGGAGTTAGGAGCTAAGAGCTCCAATAACAAACAGGTGAATCATTGTTCTTATTGCATGTGAGAGCCCAGTCCTCCTGAGGATTAGGACAGAACAGTGGACAGAGCTGAGGGAGAATCGGCTGCTCGGTTATTAACTCGCAGCTCCGATAAGCAGCGATCATTCCAGCTGCCAGCCGCACTCGGAACAACACCAACACCTTGTCAGCTAGATAAGAGGATCAGACGGCACAGAGGCGATTGTGTTCGTCCAGTTGAACAGCAGTGGCATACTAGAGATGAATGTGTCCTATTCAACCTGCAAAGTTTTACCACTACACCCAGGTGCAAAAAGGCAGCAATAGACAGAACTCAAGTGTTTTTATTTAAAAACGAAACTGTATTGGTCCCTACAGAGTGTGGCTGGTTACAACCAGCATTATTAATCACAGCATTATTAATCTGCAGAGCTGCATTATGGTCACCTCTAAGTGTAGATAAGTGCAGCTTGATGCAAGTCTTAATTGGACAGGGGGATTAAAAAGAGATGGGAGACAAGAGTGCAGCGGTATTGACCTGAAGTGGACTCAAGGGTATTGACAAAAATTATGCTTTTTAATATTTCTTGAGAATTTTCCCATTTCTGGCTTGAGGGGTTTATGAATATAGTCATCCTCTGAGCAAACACCTTCTGACCTCTCTCTTTTTGAAATTCACCACTTGGTCTGAATGAAGGATCCAGTTAGTCATTGTAAATCATTAAAAATTCTTATTTAAACAATAAATTACATACATAGAAACCTAGTCAAGGTAAGTTTATTTGCATACCACATTTCAGCAATAAGGCAGTTTGATTGAATCATCCAGCAAATACACAAATACGTTAATCAAATATGTTTCACTTAGTATTAAGTCTCTGAATAGCTGGGGTTTTTAGTCTTGATTGAAAGGAACTCCGCGCTTCTGCTGTTTTGCAGTTTGTTCCAGATTTGCAAAGCATAGAAGCTGAATGCTGCTTTCTGCTTGTTTGGTTCTAGGGATGCAGACCAAACTAGAAGCAGAAGACCTGATAGATCTGGGAGGTTCATACAACACCAGCAGATCTTTAATGTATTTTGATACTAAGACGTTCAGTGATTTATTTAAAAAAAAAAAAACAAAAAAAAAACACAGAGACGTATTTTAAAGTCTATTCTCTGAGCTACAAGGATCCAGTGGACGGACATTCGAACTAGAGTTATGTGCTCTATCTTCCTGGATCTAGTGAGAAAGCGACCTGATACAAAGCCCGGTGCTTTGGGCACTCAGGGAGTCATTCATTCTGTGTTTTTGAGTTCAAAAATGCATAAAATTGACAGGAATTTTGAAAATATTACTTGATAATTATGTGTGATTGGAAGATTGGAAAAATAATATCTGAACACCAACTATAAAGTTTTCAAAAATGCAAACATTTAAAACAAAAAAAAAAACTTAAATAAGCAATGCTTAGCCTGGAGGGGGTGCAAGTAAAACCTGGTGGCCTGCCAGGCTTATAACAGACTGGGGGAAACCCTGCAAAGAAAATACATAATTCATAAAAGTAAATTAAAAGAAAATAAAATCAACAGGGAAAATTTGACTAGCTTGAAGGTCAGGACAAAAACGACTTAGAAAAGAGTGTTCAAACCATTGCCAATTATTTAGGCTCTGAAAATTATTTTTGGTGACTCAATTTTTTTTTTCTGGAGTTGTGTTCCAAACTTCACATGGTGATAATGCAAGAGAAACAATATCAAGAGTTGGGTGAAACCTTAGTGGTTTGAATTGGAAAATGTTCAAAGCGGAGCACAAGATTTATCAAACAAGAGAACGAGCAAGTTTTGCTCACACACCATTACCTGGATTTATGTTGAAATATGTTATGAGCCAACATATTAATGATTCATATCAGAGGACAAACATGCTGTTGTTCTGTTGACCTACAGTAAGCTGCGACATAAAAATATTGTCAGCTCATTTTAACTCTGTGAGTTAAGGTTAATTTAAAAATATAAGATTGGAATGGAAATGGAAGAAGAAGAAAAAAAAACACATGCCAGATTCACAATACCAGGACTTATGGTACAGTATTAATTTATATTTCCTACAATCTCTCTAAATGATTCTGCATTTCCTCTCTGTGTCCCCAGTCCCATCGCTGTATGTTACCAAAGTGACACAGTTTTCCCTAAAGGATCAATAAATTTTATCTTATCACACTGTGTGAAATTTCTCATTTCACAAGCATTGCTCTACAACCAGGAATAGCCCGAGGGCCCTCAGGTGGCGTTATCACTTACCAGTCATTTCCACAGCAGGAGAGCACCCTGTGTCCCTCCATATTTCTCTTTCCCCCCCATCAGAAGCACAAGGCGTTGTTTCTTGACCTCAGCACCTGCCTGGAGGGCAATCCTTGCCTGATTTGTTGAGGAGAGGGCGATACTCTAGATTCCCCCCAGCAGACAAAGCAATACATGGACGGACCAAGCACACCAACAGCTGTGGCTTGATGTATGGAGGCCAGATGGATCAAAAAGGAATAACTGCAAGTTTGGACCATCAAGAAATACGTCCCATAAAGACATGTCTCCCAGACATCTATATATTTCTATGGAGGCTTCCTTTAAGATTAAAGGGGCTTTGTTCTACCAGAAGCACTGGAAGATCAACGACATGTTAAAGATTGAAATCATCTACAAAACCTATACAGGATAATAACAATAATTACTTAATATTTCTATGGTTAAAATAATTAAAAGTAGTAATTAAAAAAATACGACAAAAGAAAAAATACTAAACTCACGAGAAGCAACGGATTTTTCTGAATGGAAAATGCAAGTATGACAAGACCTTTGGCTAGCTAACTAGCTAGCTAATTTGCTCACATTTATTTTTCATGAGCTAGCTTTCATGCGCTAGCTAGCTAAATTTGAGTTAGTTAGATAAAGTAAAGTGAAAAAGCGATTTAGATATCAAATATTGATTTGATTTTGTTTGAGACATTTCCAAAAAATTACCTTATCCCTCATTTCAAATTACAAAAAAATAGATTGTGCATCTTTAATCTAATACATACTCAGAAAATATGTCAGAGATCCTTAAAATGCCCATGAAGTAATAATTAAACATCAAGCAGAATGTTCATTAAGGATTAACTGGTGTTCCCCACGATTTTATCCAATCAGCAGGTGGTGATGAAGTGCATCCTATAACAATGGGTGGTCTGCCAAGTACTAAGCATCCTACTGACTGTCTACCTGAGCATTTATATTCAAATTGCATAGCTGTCTTCCTCCTCTAATGTATCACACATATTGCTATCATACATATTGCATGCACCAATGTCAGCCTTTTTCTGCATAATTCCTGATTCTTTGCCATAAACAAAAGCCCCATGAGAAGCACCTAGAGAGAAACATTCCTGTGCGGAAAAAAAAAAAAAATAATGTGTACACAGAGTCTGAATCTAGGCTCAGTCACCAATTGATTTAATCAAAGATATGCACAGAGGAGACGACTTCTCAATTTGTAAACACAGACGAGTGTTTGGTGCGACAGCCCAAGAGAATTCCGGAAAAGTCTGTAAAGGCTTGAGATAAGAGAAAGTAAAGGTGCGTGTGAGAAAGTTAGGAAACAAATGATTATCTGACTTAAGAGGCCCAACTGGGAGAAAGTCGTCAAGACTTAGAAAAACATTACAGAAATTAGCAAATGAGAATCAGTTTCAAATGAATTCAGATCAGATTATGAAAAAACATTTAAAGAAGTCTCCAAGACATCTAAGACTCAGTCTTAGTTGGTTATAGATAGGCTCATCTAGCTCTGTGGGTTTCCCCAAAGTTTCAACATCTTTTGTTGTACCTAAACCACATTAGGATTCAACATGTCTAATTAGGAATTATGCAGATTCCACATAAATGTGTAAGAAATGGTCACTGGGCTTGCCTTTTATCTTCTCTATCGTTTTAAATCCAAATTCTGCTAACTCCAAAACAGGACGTGTGTAAAAATCCCAGTATCAGATTTGATTTCCATAATAGAGACAAGTGCTTTAAAAAAAAGCAATGCTGGAACTAATAGTTGGTTCACAGCGGTCTTCTGCGATTGAAATGAAGGTCAGATACGCAACGGTGTGATTGGGGTATAATAACAGTTGATATTTGACAATATTTCACCGTTCATTGCCCATCTTGGCAACATGGCCCCATCTTTCCTGGCTTACAAGGCAATAAATGCTTCAAAGTGTTTGAGTCATAAGGTACATGATGAAATGTGTATCTGCTACACATTTCACAGCACACAGAAAAAGAAAGTTAGCTATTGCAGACACACTGCTTGACTAAAAGAGCTGAAATTTTCATGCTACTTCTGTCAATAGTCCTGCAACTCAATCCCACAGAGGAAGAAACTTAAAGTCTTATTCTAAGTAAGAATGGCCATGAGAAGTGCTGCTGATGCTGCCATTTTGCCTGCGAGCAGAAGGATTTCTGGTTTGCTTGCTTAAACTGAGACCACAGCGCAATTAAAAGGATCTGTAGGAGAAGGGAAGAAGAAAAAAAAAATGCAAAGAAATACAGATGCAATGATTTGTGTTGCTTCTCAGAGTTGACCACATGAAGTCACAATGGAGCATGCCAGATGATGAAATTAGTTGTTCTGCTAGAGTGGCAGTAAAAGTAAAAAAAAAAAAAAAAAAAAAAAAAGAAGACCAATTAGAGGGCAGTGAGGCGTCTCCACTTTAGCCTGTGGTGAATCACTTGGAGTAAAGGGCAAGAATCAAACAGCTTTGATGGAGTGGTGGTGAGAAACTGCTGCACTAACTGGTTGGCCTTGCAACGTTTCCATTGCTGCTAGCATCAAAACCTACTCTAAATTCAGCCCAGTTATTACAGGTAGTTTTTTTTTTTAGTTTCCTCCCACAGGAACCAGACCAGACTTCCTATCACTTCTGACTGTGCCGTGCATCGCAATGTCAGGAGAAATCTAAGAGAAGGAATATGTGAGTTTTGATCTCCAAGAAAAACAAGAGTAAAAAATGTAAAAACCAATGATTCATTACTGGTCAGCAAGTTTTTTTAAGCCCTGTTGTTTCAAAACATTTACTGTTCTTCATAAAGCTACAATCAAATAAATCCAAATTAAAATCATGCAGAAAGATTCAAATACATCCATCCCATTCGTTTAATAATGCAGTCAAATTCATCGAGTATTCTCTACATCACTTCCTACAACTCAGCAAGCATGTGGAGTCAGAGGATGGTTGACTATGTTTTGTAGTTAACTCTATGGATTTGGATCAGGTGAAACGTGTCATGTTTCTGCACAGAAAATTGCCTCACAACTCTATGGCAACATCAGCGTGAATGAGGTGTGTTGAAGCACTGAAGTATCTTAAACACAGAGGGCAGTGTGCCAGTGACCATATTAGAAAAATGTAGGTCTGTTGTTATTAATTATCATTCTACACAATCACCTGTCAGAACAAAACAACAACCACCGTTGTCAATCACTTCCAAGGCCTTTTTGTCTTCAAAGCAATCTCTTCAGAGCAATCACCTTGGCGTGGGCGTAAGAGATCTGTGATAAATGAGCCCGTGTTGTAGTCAGAATTAAAGCCCATGTTCTCCCTGACAGGGAATCTAAGAGCTTCAAAAATTGAAATGTGGCAGAGTGTGGCAGTGTGATTACAGTATAAATATTCTTTTTGGGGAGCCTAGGTGTCAGTTTTTAAGACAATTGGGGGGTCTAAGTGTCGTTGTGCATCCCTTGTTCTCTTCAGGTCATCCCGTCTGCATTGTTTGTATTGTATTGTTTGTCTTTGGGGTTCCAGGCAGGCGCACAAAGTGTTGAAGGGTGACAAATTAAAAGGACAATTTCTGTCATCTACTGACAGAAATGCTAAGATCTGGGTCTGCAAAGAATTGACTCATGGAGACAGAATTTCTTTTTCTTTTATATAAAAAATGTTTTATTTCACTTCCGCTTCACAATTATGCAGCACTTTGCGTTTGTCTGTCACAGAAATCCCCAGAAAGGATTGACAGTTACAACATAAGAAGATGTGGAAAAAGTACATAGATCTCCAAAAGTAAAACACTTAAACAGGTTTTTTTAATGTCTTCTTACAATAACGACTCCCTCCCAGAAGGCTTGTTACACCGTAACAACCACAATGTCTAGTGTTGCTGCCCCAAAAACGCACCAATACAATAGACCTCTCTGACATCTGCCTTTCATTATTAAAAATTTTCATTGCTCCACGTTGCCCGTCTTATTGCTGTGCTTTTATTTACTCTGAGAGCTAATGTTGCTTTTATTACGATGTGTAAATGAGAGTTACTAATTCCCACTGGACCGTCCTGCATAAACAAGAGCTAATTGAGGAATCGAATGAATGCAGACAACCTCAGCTCAGTCATCAAACCCTCATCAGCCCCCCACTACAGGTAGGCCACGGCCCGGTGGACCACCACTGAGTAATCACCTACGCCGAGTGGAAATCTCTGTTGCTATGGAAACATCATTTAGGAGTACCATGATCCAAAGTGCACATCTTGCCTTCTGGCTAATTTGCCAAAACTCATTCATAAGACGGGTCCATCATGCTGCAGTAGTAAAAAAAAAAAAAAAATCAACACAGACACTCAATGGAGCGTGCAGCTTTATGTTTGTAAATGTTACAATTTGAGCAATAATACTTTGTTTTTTCTTAAAATTGCAACATTCTTATGAAGATAAAATGTCTGATAGTGATCTTAATGTGCTGTTTTTATAAAAATGCTTAAAAATATTAATAAAAATAGCCTACCAAAATAACTCCAAGAGAACATTAACAACTCATCCAGAACGACTCCATAGCAGGTCTGGCCTCGGTTAACAGTAACTGTTCATGATGCAACAATAAGAAAAAGACTGGAGATAAATCAGTGGTTTGCCAAGTGGTTAGTCTCTTGTTTGACTATTAAACTTTTCTCCAGAGGGTATTTTCAACAAAGGGAGTTAAAATTTTCAGTCAAGCTCAAAATCTTTGACTTTGGAGCAGGGGCTTGTTTCATTTTTAATATTTTAATTAATGTTAAACTTATTTTGCTGTAAAAAATGACACTTGTCTACCAGCTTTGTGCAGTTTAGGATGAGCTTCAGTCGTGGTGGTTCATGGGTTTTATCTGAGGGAAACCAGTTTTTAGCAGATGGTTAAAACTGTAACCTAGTTCCAGTTGCGCTTGGAGCTGGGAAATTCCGAATTCCCAGATGGAAATAAATCAACCGGAATGCCCTCCGAAATCAAATTTCCCACAGGGAAACTGTGAGCAACTCCGACTATCCCGTTACGACTGGTAAGGCCCATTTTGTGTTTCAATATCGCCGTTCCTCGTATCAAAAGTAGTAAGACGTGGTAGAACCGCATGTAAACGTGTGTCTAAAATCAATGTTACATGCAGTGCCTGTGAACTGAGTAAATGGAAAAGTGGTGTTTGCGTATGGTAAGGAGAAATCTTCAATGATGGTAAGAGATACTAGAAACGATAATTTTGGGTGTCAACATGTTGAAACCCCAACTTCTTAACTGGAACACTATTATCTTGAGTCTGATGTTAAACCCAGTTCTCACTTAACTGGAAGACAGCACAGTTGGGTGCTCCGGCTGGGCAATAATCCAAAACAAACCAATTAAAAATAATCTCTAACAATTTGGCCAAGAAGATTGGTCAAATTTTGTCATGTATAGTTCTATGAACCAGGACCTATTGGGACTTTGTGTGTGCAGCACTATTGTTTCAAGCTGCACTGACTGACACCAACAGAATGTAAAACTTTAAAATCTAGTACTTGTGAAGCTTCAGATAAAGAATCCTAATATTTTATTACAGTCACAGCTGTGATCAGTTTCAGCCAACCACAACCCTAAGCAGGACAAAGCAGGGATGGAAAACGGATAAGAGGGAGGTAAATACAATTTACTGCACACAGCCTCTCATCAGGTCTGCAGAGAAAGCACCAGGGGCCAAAATGTTTGCTTCTGTGCCACTTAATGGGACCTGCCCTCGATGAATCCCAACAGTTCCTGCAATCGGATATTTCCTCATAATCGTGCCTTCGTTTTCTGCTACTGTTACATAAACCCCATCTGCATGTGGAGAGTGATCACATGCTGGACTCATTAATGTATCATCAATCCAATAGCTGTGTAAGCCAGTGATCTCTTTGCCTTCCTATAAGGTCGCCTGAGGACACGGTTTACAATCCAGAATGACTTTTTATCCCCCCCTTCTCTGGATGAGTTCTAGCTTTGCTCTATAGATAGCTATTGTGTCCTGCAGTCTGTAAACAATTATCTTGCCCTCTGATTGCTGGCAGCAACATGAAATGCAGATTAGAGAGAGGAAGAGAACACAAAGGCTAAGCTAATTGCTGAGAACACTGGTTTGTGTTGGATGGGGTTAAACATTTAGCTCATTAGCCTCCTGGATAAACAATTTAGTGGCATATTCAGAGTGTTGGACTGCATAGTATTATGTAAAGTCAACCTTTTTGACCTTCACATAGTGTTATAATGTTATTCCCTCATCAAAAATGTACCTGGAGTGTTATTTGGTTATTTCATGCATGTTTGAGAAATCCTTTAATCTCCCATGGCAATTCAGCAGGACAAAACATTTGAATGGACTTAGCACCGCCTTTTAGACACAGCTCCTCCTCCGATGTGTAGTTTCCAAGCTTCTGAATTACAGAGCACTCTCCCCCTACAGCTCCCCCACTCAGCTCCTTCAGACTAGCTAGCAGCAATTAGCAAACACCTGGTGGAGCTTCGCATCTACTGAGCTCATTATACAAGCTATTTCTCAGTGCAACGTTGGTGAAAACATTGTTGAAGGGTCAATAGAGGATTGATGTGATGACTTCCTGAAGGTTCAGAAGTTTAATATAGGACAGGAGCTCCTTAAAGAGACAGAGGCTCAGATTCAAGGCTATAAATTACAAAGTTAAATTTCTTTGAAGTTATATTTGATATATGTAGCATTTTTATAACAACTGAAGGTAACAGTTACTTGATTATGTTATACAGTAACTGGAAAACATAATTTCCCTTTACCAGTTGGCTGAGGCTAAAAGCTAAAACAAGTGCAGCAGACTCAAAGAAAAGAAAGGGAGCATGTTTCAAGAAACTGAACAAAAAGCCCTGTGCTCTGGGATCATGTCATCCAAGGACAGCCTTGGTGCTCGGGGGGGGGGGGGGGGGGGGTGAGGAGTTGTCTCACCACTGCCCCCCGCCCCGGAGCGCCGCAGGG
>NW_015113133.1:310711-329675 GCF_001443285.1 Poecilia latipinna | reverse complement strand
GTTCTTAGATTTCTCATGACAAATTTAGCTACGATGCTGTTACTGATCACTGTGATTACAATTTCGATTAACACACGTTTTTGCCAACTAATTTTCTTCAACACAACTGTCCACTTTCTACCCCTCTCTTTGCGACATTTAGCATCCAAGCTACTAAAAATATATATTAGATTCTGGGGAGCAAACTCACCAAATACATCAGTAGCTTTGATACTATATGTGTTGAAACACTTTATTTCAAATGCCAATCATGCAGAGTCTGCATACCAACAGTATATTTGGGCTGTTAGATAGATGCAAGATATTAAAGTCCTGCAAACTTCTTAACCTTTCAAAAGACTGAAATATGTCTGTGGCTGCAGAGAACTACCAGGCCGATCTGGCCAACATCACATGTGAGATCGCCATCAAGCAGAAGCTGATCGACGAGCTGGAGAACAGCCAGCGGCGTCTGCACACGCTCAAGCAGCAGTACGAGCAGAAGCTGATGATGCTGCAGTGCAAGATCAGGGACACCCAGCTGGAGCGCGACCGCGTCCTTCAGAACATGAGTAAGACCCACAGATCATCCACTAGGTGGCGCATGTGGTCTTGTTTTCAGATGGTGACAGCAATGAAGAAAAATATACATGTTTGATCAGCTCAGAAAAACCCAAATTGAACTCGTTTTGTTCTCCAAATAGACTATAATGAAGCTAGTGTCTGTCAGAAGATGGAAACGGTTTATATTTAGGCTTAAAAACAGTAATAGATCAAACATTCTTCTAGGAATTATTAAAGGGGCAGTATCATGTGTTTTCCAGGCATATAGCGCCATTTTAAATCACGATAAAGTAACTATTGTACCGTCAGTTGTGATAAATATGTTGTACATATCAAATATGACTTAAAAAAATTTTAAATTCTTAATTTAACACATTGAAATAGGGCCTCTATCTCTTTAAGATACTCCTGTTTCTAACACTCCAGCTTCAGGAAGTCATCACAACATGGCTCCTCTATTAACCCTTTAATAATGTTTTTACCACCATTGCACTGAGAAGTAGCTCCTATAATGAGCTCTTATGCTCCACATCACAGCTCCACCAGGTGTTTGCTAATTGCTGCTATAGCTAGTCTGAAGGAGCTTTGTGGAGGAAAGCTATTCTGTAACACGGAGCTTGGAAACTGCAGCTCTGAGGAGGAGCTTCATCCTCAAAGGGGGGGCTAGGTCTATCCAGGTGTTTGCACAGATGAATGGTTGCCATAGAGATTAAAGTATTTGTCAAACATACATAATAAAAAAAAATCAAATCAACACCCAGGGTATATTTTTGATGAGGGAATAAGATTATAACATGATATAAAACTAAAAAACTCTGTATTTTACAAAATACATCACCTTTAAAATAAGCGATTGTGTAATGCACCTTTAAAAAGCTTGTCAGCCTGTCCTTTTTGTAATCCACCTTTCTTGTTTGTGCTGGACGTTTAAAGACTCTGTGGAAAGTGGCACAGAGGACAAGGCTCGTAAAATCAAGGCTGAATATGAGAAGAAGCTGAGCGTCATGAACAAGGAGCTTCAGAAGCTCCAGTCGGCTCAGAAGGAACACGCCCGCCTGCTGAAGAACCAATCACAGTACGAGAAGCAGCTGAAGAAGCTCCAGATGGATGTGACTGAAATGAAGAAGACAAAGGTACAGCTTTTTTTTTCAGGTGTAGATTTTCTTGCCATGCATTATGTAAACTTTAGTGTGTTCTGATATTTTCAGGTTCGTCTTATGAAGCAAATGAAGGAGCAGCAGGAGAAAAATCGACTGAATGAGTCGCGCAGGAACAGAGAAATTGCCTCTTTGAAAAAGGACCAGCGAAAGCAAGAGGTCAGCTTTCTCACTTCTGTTTTAATGCAACTCTGCTGCAGCAACATGAAACAATGTAGGAAATGCTTCAGTTTTTTTAACCACTTCTGCTGATAACGACACTGTTTCTCCTTCAGCATCAACTAAAGCTGCTGGAGGCTCAGAAAAGGCAGCAGGAGCTGATTCTGAGGAGGAAGACTGAGGAGGTGAGGAGAGAGAGAACAAAAGGTGGAAGATTAACAGGCTGGCGGGGGTGGGGGGGTTCTTCCCTGCTGTGATTGGTTATGTATCAAGCATGTAGTTGGTTAACTTTTCAAAGAGGTTTGCATATAATTTAGAAAATGCAGTCCCACCAAATTTTTATAAAAGCTTTACAGACCAAAATTTAGTTTTAATTTAATGGTAGAATCTTAAGATAAAAAATAAAAGAAATCCAACTTTGAATTTTAATGCATTTATTTAGCAGGAAAAAAATTCCTCTGTAAAAATGTTTATTCATATCAAGGCCAACAGTGCTGCTAATACTTGGTGAGTGTGCCAGAGTTAAAGGGGCAGTAGCCCAGGGCGCCAACTTTTAAGGGGAGTCCCTAACATTTTTTTTTTCCACCTGTTTTTTAATGAATGCATATTTTGCAAAGACTACACTTTGTATAAATCTCATAGGCCCAAATCATGAGTTGTATCATTTTGATATTTTATTAATATAAACAATAATCAAGTATTTCAAAATCATGAAGTTATAATAATAGTTTATTTACATAGAACATTTTTAAGCAAATGTTGCGAAGTGCTTTACATTCAAAGAAATCTATTAAAACAGCATCATAAATCATTCTAGAAACACAAAATGTATACCAAATCAATATTATATTCAGTTTCTTTGAGAATAACATGGAGCTATTGGCTAGAAGATATATTAAACCAACAATGTATCAGCGCATACCTACTGATTTATAGTATTACATAAATCATATACTGTAATTTACATTTGTAAGTGGATAAGGCACCCAAACTGTCTCCAGCCCAGGGGCCCACATCCTTTTAAATCCGGCCCTGCTTAGTATTGTCCTCTTTCGCCAACTTGTAGCGATCCCATGTTGCATCAGCTCATATCTGGCATGTGTGTGTTTGTCAGGTGACTGCTCTGAGAAGGCAGGTGAGGCCCACCTCAGGTAAAGTGGTCCGGAAAGTCAACCTTCCGGAGGTTCAGGACTCCAGCCACCGCCCGCCCTCCGGACGCCTTTACTCCTCCAGCAGCACGGCTGCCAACGGCACATGGTGAGGCTACAAATGGTTCTTAGGTTCCTACTAACAAGATATAACTGAACCTGAATATGATTTCATCTAATCAATACAGTACCCTCTTTTAACTTTTTCATATATTATCATTTTATAACCACAAATTACATTCGACACATTTCCACCAAATAGTGCATTATCGTGACGTTTAAGGAAAATGATTCACATTTCTTCTCTTTTAAAAAAAGTTTCAAGCTTCAAATTGAAGTGTGTCTTTATACTGTATGTACTGAGGAGCCTGAATGACTGACGGCCGATGCCGTGTGTCCAGGTCCTCCTACAGGCGCACAGCTGGTGTTTATTCCACCAGAGTCGCTCGTAACAAATGGCAGACCCTGGAGCGGCGCATCTCAGACGTCATAATGCAGAGGATGACCATCTCTAACATGGAGGCCGACATGAACCGTCTCCTCAAGGTGAAGTCATGACGCACCCAGTGGGATGTTTTATTTCAGCTTTGGTTTTAAATGAAGCTGACAAGAGCCAGAACACCACCTGTGGGTTGTTGAAAGTTTAATACATCCTTTAAAAGTCTTAAATTCATGTATCTAAAATTAAAGTCTCATGTCTGAAATTCATTTAAAAAGTTGGCCTTAAAAGCGTTAATCTTAAATTTTGTCATGCCAGGACTATTTAATCCAGCATATTCCATGTATTTCTTTTTGTTTTTTTTCTTAATTTTCTTTTTTTTTTCAGGCAAAAGTTTGAGTCACACTCAACCTCAAAACTGTTGCGTTTACTGGTAACTCACTGCTATCAGACCCTTGCTAGCTACTTAGCTTTTTTTTTTTACATCTAACATAGGTGTGTGCTAATTTATCACTAGTTGTCTAGGCAACATTTATTTATTATTGTGGAGATAAATCTTAAATTCACTCATAATGGTCTCTAAAAATCTTAAATTCAAGTTGGTGAAACCAACAGAAACCCGGTAATAGCTTTGCTATCTTTGTTGTTAATAAAGTAAAAGAGGACATGATGCATTACATTAGGTTGAAGGTTATTATAAGACTGTGTAAAAGTTCTCTTAATATAGCAGGCTCATCAAAGACCCGCTGCTTGATGCAGTCCTGTTAAATTTTCTTTTTAAAGCATATGTTTAAATACACTTGGTATGTGTTGGTGACAACTCAAGACACATCCGTTTCAAAGTTCTGCTATTTTTAATGGCCAGACTGATTCATGTGAATTTTGTAAAATTGTTCTTGTTTTCAGGTCCGTATAGTAAAAAAATAGGCTTAAAACATATTAGCACTCTAATTAGCGCTTTCGCTAACTTTCAAAATGCTTTAGCATTAGCAAAACTAATGATTAGTGTATTATGATTTAAAAATAGAATGAAAGGTAAAACAATAAACAGTTGAATCATCTGATATCTTTCATTTCTGCTCTTCCCCATCAATTCCAACATTGATCACATTCAGAAGTTGTTCTATAAATAGACTTAAATAACTGTTAATATTTTCAACACAGCAACGAGAGGAGCTGACGAAGCGAAAGGAGAAGGTGATCAGGAAGCGGGACCGGCTGTTGAGAGAGGGTCTGGAGGCAGAGAAGACCGTGCTCCCTCTCAACGAGGAAGTGGATGCTCTGACCGCCAACATTGATTACATTAATGACAGCATCGCCGACTGTCAGGCCAACATCATGCAGATGGAGGAAACCAAGGTAAGAAGGGCTGCTGGCTCTGAAGAATTTTTGGAGGAGTTGAGTCGAGGCTTTTGAATAGCCTGAGTATCTACATTGGAGGCTTTATTAGGCCAAACTGTACTTAACTAGCCACATAAATACTAAAGCCTGCTTAGGACTTATTTGCTGAAGAATCAGTAATTCAAAATAATTAAAGTAAATAAGTTTTTTTGCAGGAGGAGGGTGACACAGTGGACGTCTCTGCTGTGATTGGTTCTTGCACTCTGGTTGAAGCTCGTTTCCTATTGGATCATTTCATGTCCATGGCAATTAACAAGGTACCGCCCCTCACCTTAACAGGAGACACCAAACCTGCTTTGTTAGCTGTAACTATATGTAAAAATAGTTGATCTTAATGTGGTGATTTAAGACTGTTACGACTGGCTCAGGGTCGTAACAAAAACATGAAACCATGCCGTGGTTAAAGTGCACAAACATAAGGCTTTATTAACAAAACAACAATGGATTGTGGAAATCAGCATCAGTGGTGTAATGTGAATGCTTGGATGTGTTGTGTGAATGCATGTGGAAATGTTGAAGTGCCAAAACAAAGACAAAATCAAAGGTGCAACAAAAGGGAAACTGAGGACTGGCCACCAAACATCTCCAGCGGCAGAGTGGACGCTGCGGAAAGCCAGCGACACTGAAGTCGGGGACAGCCAGGTTAAAATACTCTGCACGCCCAATCACCAGATCCGAGTCACCTGCAAAGGGGAGGAGCATAAAGACGGACACCAAGACACCTGCAAAACAGCCCACAAGGCCCAGGGCCGTAACAAAGACATTCAAGCATAATAATGTATCAGGCCAATATGCTTTATAACCTATAATTTTCCATATGCTGGTGGAGATTTTCAGGCATTTAGGACATGATAGTTCTCTTTAGACATTGAAGAAGTTTTTTTAGATCTTCAAGTAACAAGAAAAGTCGTCCAGTTGGTTTCTAGATTTATAATTTAGGTGGATACAAATGTGTGCCTACGATAGAACCATTGATTTCTAAAGACAAATCAATAGGTTTTTATTTTATTTAAGGGTAAATAAAAAAAAAACGGTGGTTAATGTAAAGGGTATGACCTTTCCAGGGTCTACAGGCGGCTCAGCGGGAGTCTCAGGTGAAGGTGATGGAGGGCCGCCTGAAGCAGACTGAAATCACCAGCGCCACACAGAACCAGCTGCTGTTTCACATGCTGAAGGAGAAGGCCGAGTTCAACCCGGAGCTGGACGCTCTGCTGGGAAACGCTCTGCAAGGTACAACAAACCCTCACCTTTAATCTGACTAGCTCCAATTTCATCTTAGAAAGTAGGACGCTGACATGTTTGTTCATTTCTCAGGTTAGTTTTAGAAAGGCTTTTGTTCTTTCCGGAAGAGGATTGGGTTGCTGGTCAGCTGCATGTTTGAACCGTTGGAGAGATGTTCTTGCCTGTTGCCATCTGCTGAACAGAAGCTGGCCTTATTAGTTTCTGATACTACAGCAGAAAAAAAAAAACATTTCTGCACTGCTCTACCTATGGTTTTTTTCATGTTTGTATTTTGCCAGCCTGTTCAGTAGTATGCTATATTTAGTCTAGCCACTTTTACTCCTGAATTTTGCTTTTGTTTTTTACTGGGGGATTGTTTTTTGATTTGTGCACTTTTGTTTTCCCCCATGTTTTTCTTTTTTGCTTTCTCATGTTTTCACAGAGCTAGGTAACTTCCCAGTTGGTAAGTGAAATCACATTAGACCCTAATGCTCCTTATGAATGCATGGTTCCTACTTTTGGCATTTTTTTTTTGAACTAACTAAACTTAACAGAAGCAGGTGCATGAGGTGCAGTGCAGCCAAGCTTCCCTACAGTTGCCAGCTGACCCTCCTCCCCCTGTTCCTTAATTCAGACACACTCCTCCTCCCCTCCGTCTCCCTTCCAGCTGATATGTGCTACGGCCTCCATGCTTTAGCACCTGCTAACCCTGGTGCAGACACGTTTTACAGGAATAACTACGTGGATCGTTTCAGATCTCTCCAGTCTCAACAGGAGAGACAAGCTAATAATTTCTCACACTCTTAACTTTTCTGACCTCTTACCTCCATCCCAGCCCTCACACACCGGGTCACACTCTGACCCCCGACCTCCCATCTTTTCCTGCTGGTTGATCCCAGCGGAACCAGCAAGGAACAAGGTTGACTATCAAAAAAAGCATGGCAATTATTTCTTTTCTTTTCACATTTTGCTGGTACATCTCAATAAATTAAAATATTATTAAAAGTTGATTTATTTCAGTAAAAAAAAATTATTTCAGATCTTAAATTCATTGTAATAAGAGTGATATATTTCAAGCCAAGCATTACTGCAGTTAATAATGTCACCTTTTAAAAATATTGGCCTTAATCTCTTTTTCTAAAAGTGATTTTATTATTATTATTATTTATTTATTTATTTATTTATTTATTTATTTATTTATTTATTTATTTATTTATTTATTTATTTTTGCCCAGACAACTTTAGGCAAAAAAATGATTTAGGCCATTATTTTTGGAAGGTGACAAAATGTAATGACTTGTATGAAATCAAAATCAAAATTTCAGTTTACCAGAAATTGTTTTGCATGCAAATAATTTTAAAACTAATTTTTTTAATATGGAAATGTTGGCCCACTGAATGTATGTCTATGTATTATACAGTACATGCTGCCAGTACTTGTTTGGGGCCACTTCATGATAACCTAACTCGGTTTGCATGTGTCATGACATGGAGACAATTATCCTGTGTCACTGCTACAGTGAAAGTTCCTAGTGTTGTCACAAGGAAGGTGACTGCTGAGGCCCATTTTTCGGATACATCTGTGTGTGGTGTTTTCCTGAAGGACTGACTCCATCTGCCGTCCACAACCCCTCCAAACTGTTGACTGTGCTTTGCTTCATAAAACTGTGAAAGCTGCTGATATTTCTGTGGTTTGTGCATCTTTTGAACAACTACCTTTTTCATTCCAGAAATATTCCATTAATCCCAGACAGAAATAAAATGTTACAACACTTGGGGAAATATAGATTGCCATACGGTTTGTTATTGGAAAATCATCTCACTGTTCTAGAGGGGAGGGTGTTATCCAGACAGAACTTTAGATAGTCACACTCTCAGTCATGGTGTCGTCCTCTCCATGTGGCTGGCACAGCGCATCCCAATCCATAACCTCAAAACAACCCTACAGGGCTTCTTCAGCTTAAACTCCTTCTTAAACTTTTTTTTCATTACCTCTGAACAAGGGGCTTACATTCCAAGCAAAGACACAAAAGATGGTCATTTTATTTGCTAGGAAGAGGTCTTGCTTTGGAGATGCTTGAATCCTTGAGATTTGCATGAAATAAATCCAATATCTTACTTTCCCTAATAGAGCAGCTGACAAACTTTTGAAATGTCGAAAGTGTGGCAAGGAGTAAGGCATTGTTACAATCGCCAGATATTGTAACAAACTTACTGGGGTTGTCATGTCTGTTGTTTAGCAACAACTGAGCTGATGACGTCACATCCAGTAAGACTAGTGAACAACATCCAACACCAGAGGGAACAATCGCCTAAAAAAGCAATTTTTCTGAGTTACCTTGAGTGAATTGAAGATTTGTAGAATATTTTGTGAATTCCATCCTTGTTGAAGTTGCCTAGTTACTCTCTGGTGGACAGCTGCCAAGTTGTCACCAGTCTTCAACATGACTGTGTAGAACACAACATGGCCCTAGGATTTCTTAGGATTTTTTTTTTAAATTGGTAATATTCATATTTTGGGCCTACATTAGAAGCATAATCCACAAAGTCAACAGAAACAAACACTTGAAATATATCGCTATGCACATAATGAATCTGTGTAACAAGTTTTACTCTTGAAGTACTGAAATGAATGAACTTTTCTCATAATATTCTATTCTGCTGAGATGCTTAGAAGCCTAATTAAGCAGCTGCAACAAAAAAAGCAGGAAAAAATGGAAAACTCGATAAGTAAAGCAATGTTAATGAAGATGAGCAGGAATCTCATTTTTACAAAGAGACTGTCATCACAGTGGACGATGGTTATCACTGAGCTCTGATGTTCTTCACTGATCTCATTTGATAGAAAACGGGGATGATAGCAGCAGCGATGAGTCAGCCCAGAGTCCCTCAGCAGAAGGAACGTGAGTTAATGCTTCAAGAAAAACAGCTTCTTGCTTATTTTTTTTTTCTTTAAAGATGCTTCTATTATTGTGGGTTATTTTGAGGGTTGTCATGTCTCTTGTGTTTTTTTCTATTTTATGTTATTGTGGCAGTGTGTGCTGTAATTGATTTTTGATGTTGGAGTTTCTCCTGGTTTGTTTTGTATGAGTTCCTTTTTTGCTTTACTTGCGGTGAACCTTAAGTGCATTTCTTGATGTTTATTGCATTTCCTCTGTAGCACATTGGCGTCGGACCTTATGAAACTTTGTGGGGAGTCCAAAACAAGGAGCAAGGTACATTTCAATTATAGTCATAATGTCTGATTGATTATAAATGTTAGCTAGGCTTAATTTGTTTGGGTGGATTTTTCCACACAGGCCCGCAGGAGGACCACCACTCAGATGGAGCTTCTGTATGCAAACAGTGAATCTGCCGGTGATGCGCCCGCTGACTTCTCCGGCCCCATGCTGTCTTTGGCTGAAACCCCAGATGGAGGTGGAGTGGACATGGACTTGTCGGGCCCATCAGTCAGAGACTACACAGCTCTTTCCCCTGGCTTTTCCTCTAAAATGGGCAGCATGTAAGTCCAGGCCCAGCTCTCTTCCACATACAGGTTCAGCTCTACAGTTCTCTATGCTGCTGCATGGTGGAGACTGCAGCTTTATTAGTTTGGTTGCCTTTCTTTTTTCTTTTTTTAAAACACCTTCTGTTAGCCCAGCAGATATAAAAGCATGAAAAGATTTATAAATCAAAAAGAATGCATGCCGTGCAAAAACAAGCTCTTTACGGCTTTATCAGAACTAAAAGTAGAGATGCACCGGTCAGAGATTTTTAAGCCGATTTCCGATAAAGGGAAGAGCTGAAAATACACAATAACCTGGTGATGTAATGTGTCCCATTGTCACGACATATACACTTTTTTATTGTAAGATCATTTAAAAATATTTAACAACTTACGTTTTAGTTTGTCATCTCTTCCATTACAGGAGCCTTATAGTCTTTCCATCATGATTGATCAATAGTTATTTTTTATTAGGAGCAGAGGCTTGCAACCACTCTGGGTTTGAATAATATTTGAAAACAATGATAATTAAATTGTTGACATCTTGGATATTTTGTCTTTAGCTGTGTTTATTAGCATTTGGCATAGTTAGTATTACCAACAGCAATCCTTTTGTGTATTTCCTTTGCTGTGTAGTTTCTTTCTTTCTTTTTTTTTCTTTAAATTTATTTTTAAACACCTCACTGATACAGATAATAAACTTATAAAAGATTTCTCCGCTCCATAAGCAGGAAGTGGACTACAGTGCAGGGCATTCTGGGTAAATGCAACCATAACAAACTAGCGCTCGCTGAGAAAATGGCTTGTGGTCTTTTTGAGAAATCCTACAACCGCTAAAATCTGACATTACGCCATTTTTGTTTACGTTTCATGAAGAAGGAAGTTGTGCTCCGTGTCGTCTTCGTTTTCTTCAGTGGTTCTTGGTGCAGCGCCAACACAGGCGAGGAGGGGAACAGGTTTTTTAAAAGGTTTGAATCATTTTATGCAGTGTGGTGTGAAAGAGAAACACACCAGTTGGAAATGTAACAAATGTTGTCATTTTGGTCGCCAATCAAGCCAAATCTGCCTGACTATCAGGTGTGAAAACACCAACTTATCTCTCGGTGCATCTCTTGTAAAAATACTAACCAGACTGCTTTCTCCGTTTTTTAAATCCCTGCTTCAAACCAGTTGCACATTTACTTCCCAACACTTTCTAAAGATGCACCCCCACTCAAATTACTAGTTCCACTTTTGACTGCTAGAGCATAACAAAAACCTGAAGTGTCTTTATCAGTAAACATGGGCTTGGCCAGGAACACCCCCTCTGTTGGGCCTTACAGTACCAGGTAACTGTGTTTCTGTGTCCACTGCTGCATGCTCCATCTCTACGGCATTTTGCTTGGATTGAAGTGTCCCAACTGCTGCTTTGTAAATATTCTTGTTTGTGTTTCTGAACAATTGGTCCAACCGAACACTCAGCTCTGGCTCCAGAACTGTGTCAGGTTTGGAGAAGCGAACCCCAGAGCCGTCCCCGCTCTCTCGCAGGAAGACCTATGACAAGGCACAAGCAGCGGCTGACAGGGCAAAGGTCAAGGAGAATAAACAGTAAGAGCTTGTTGCCAGCATTTTGGCTGGAAAGCTATAAGAAGGTGAAGCTACAGTACCTTAACTCTACTAATACTCCTGTCAATTTCCTGCTGTCGAGAGGCATGAAGCGTTTCCTAAACCAGTTGTGCTCTGAACTCAACATGATTTTGCTCCCTAACCTTGAAATTATGACTCTTCCTTGAGTCATAATGACTCTTTTCATTCCTGCTGGCTCTGACTTTGGCCTATCACTCTGCATCTGATGCTCCTTGGATCTATATTTTGTTTCGAATTCACTTTTGTTTAAAAATGTTCTTTTTAAACATTCAAACCATCACAAAGTAGTCCATAGCTTCAAAATGGAAGGAAATTATACAGACCTGCATCAAATCTCTTCTATTCTGACGGCCCAAAATAAAATCTATTGAAGCTAACTCCCTACTGAAGGGGCAATATTGTGTACAATTAAGTAAATCATTTTTAGCTTTACATCATGTTATAATGTTATGTCCTCACCGGTAGTGTTGCTTTGATTTTTTTCATGCATCTTTAAGAAATTCTTTAATCTCCTGTAGCAACCATTCAGCTGTGTAAAACGTCTGGGTGGACCTAGCTCTGCCTTCCTGGATGAAGCTCCTCCTTTGAGCTGCAGCTTCCAAGATTATAAGGTTCCACCTCACAGAGCGCCTCTCCCCCTCTCAGCTCCTTCAGACTAGCCAGCAACAATTAGCAAACACCTGGTGGAACTGAGCATCTGCTGAGCTCATTATAGGAGCTCAGCTTATCAGTGCAACACTGACAAAAACGTTGTTAAAGGGTTTTAATAGAGGAGCCATGTTGTGATGACTTCCTGAAGGTGGAGTTTCAGAAAGGACAGGACTTTTTACAGAGACAGAGACCCAATTTCAATGTGTCATATTACACAGTAATATTTCTTCTAAGCCATTTTTGAAATCTATATAATTTTTTTAACAACCATTTCAACATAACTTTACATGATTGTGCTCTAAAATGACACTAACGTGTCTTGAAAATTACATAATACTGCCCCTTTATGAATGTTTTGATTCAATATTTTCTGACTTCCAGAAAGGTGATCCAATAATCACACAGATATAAATAACCACTCCTGAGGTTCCTGCCGTGGAACAGAAGCGGTTAAACAGTTTGTGTTTTGACCACTAAGCTAGCAGGACACCGACCAAAAAAAAGCCTCCAGACTGCAACATGACATTTACACTGGCACCAGCCTGAAGCTATCACTGACATTTCATACGGCAAATCTTCTTATTTGTCATCATTAATAATTTTCTTAGTGTGTCACAAACATTAGAGCTTCAGATAGGTTTTGGATAGGTTTCAGATTTTCATTTCACATCTGGAAACATCGGATAAGATCATGAGACGTTGCAGACCACCATTCAGGTATGAAAGATGGATTTATTTGAAGTTGACCTCATGTTTTGCTGGACCCAGACTCCCCCCCCTACCCCCCCGCCTCGTTTACCTTAAATAAAACATGAAGTGTGTTGTAGACAGACACTGCTGGCTGAGAGCCCATCCTAGCAGTGACGTTATTGTTTCATGTGTCTTCCCTCTTTTCTCCTGAGTGTAAACAGATTTGCACACCCTTCAATGATGCAGCAGCTGAACTGGGAAGTGTTGCTGACCTTTCCAACTCTGTTTTGGTGCCTAATTTCCCATTTAACATAAATATGTTGCATAACAAATTATGAAGTAGACATGGAACAGCATGACTATAGGACCTTGAAAAAGTTTTTTTATTTTTATGGGAATATTTGCAAAAAATAATGTAGAACATTATCTAATAGATTTGACTTAAAACAGATTGGTAACTTCATTTAAACGGTTAAAATGATATTACAGTAATAGTGTAGGACATTATTTTTCTTTTATTTTGGTATAATTGACAACCAGATGGCTGGTCGGAGAACACGTGTTGAGTCACTCTGTCACTAATTAGTTTCTATTCATTAAACATTTCTAGACAAATCAAGAATGGAATTCAACAAGTACTGAAATTAATTTCAAGTCTGTTTTAGGTGATGGAGAATGTTTTAAAAGATTTACTGTTGTTTTTTGTACAGATTTGGCTAAATAAAGTAAGATATATGACAAAACCTCAGCTGAATTTACTAGATTTTTGAGTAAATCACACAGAATAGTTCAGCTTATTCTGCTCTTAGAGGCTTGAACGAGCTGATCATAACTTTTTTAAGTTTGAAAGTGCGACTATCATGAAGACCTGTCTTAGAATGCAGAATTATTTCATTAGAAACAAAGAATTTGACTATAAAAATAATAAGGCAGCCAATGACGTCTCAGGAATGCTGGACTCTGTCTTCCTTTCCAGGATGCATGAATGCCCCACCCTGTTCTCCAACAGAATCCTCCACCTTCTTTCTTCCCTTCTCCATCAGCCCACAAAAGTACTGCCTTTAAAAAAAAAAAAGTTCTAGTAAAGTTTGACCCTTTGTTCCATCACTTGAGGTGGATTTGAACACAGACTGCCCTCTTTGGGGTTTCCATTCTCACTGCTGTGGTGTCTTTCTGTCACAGTGACACACTAAACCAGCTAATGCGATTAACGTCATTTATCTCGTTCTGCTTAGGTGTGTTTCAATTGTTTTTCCTCTCGGCACAGCAAAGATTTGTCCTCCATTTGTGTGTTAATTGGCTCTGAGACCTTGCATGTCTTTGGGTGTGTTTTCTTTCTCTTCTCCTCTCTGATAATTGGGCTGCACGGTGACTTGTTAGCTGATCGCTATAGTGATGTGCGCATGTGTTTTTCAGGGGCGTCATCAACCCAGTGCCGTCCACTAAGAGCAGCCGCTCGGCGATGTTGCAGTGCGTTCACGTGGCAGAGGGACACAGCAAAGCCGTGCTGTGTGTAGACTGCACCGACGACCTTTTGTTCACCGGATCCAAAGGTTAATGCTTCCAGTTCTCACTCCTCTTGGTTGTAACTGTCACATCTCTCATCAGGACTCCATTCATGTCTCCATGTTGCTCCCCTGTTCGTCTATTAGTGCTTGACTCCTTGTTAAGCTGTTATATAAAGGCTGACAGGGCTGAAGGCTGTGGATAAATGAAGTAATGAAACAAAATGACTTTCTGTGTAAAAGGAAAAGTCTCATCCTGAAGAGGCTTTTCAACATAATAAAAAGAGACTCATCTTATTCTAGAACAGCTCACTCTGTTCCCACTAATTATTAATAGTGAAAGAGTTAAATGTTTTTATCATTTAACGGTTTTAACGTCTATATTTGCTGCATTGTTTTTTTGTTTTTTTTAGTTCTGTAGTTCTGATGATCTAAAACGGTGGCAGCATTAACAGATCTGGATCCTCTTGCAGACCGGACCTGTAAAGTGTGGAACCTGGTGACGGGTCAGGAGATAATGTCCCTGGGAGGCCACCCTAACAACGTGGTGTCGGTCCGCTACAGCTCCAGTCTAGTCTTCACCGTCTCCACTTCATACATCAAAGTATGGGACATCAGGGACTCGGCCAAATGCATCAGAACTCTAACGTAAGCAGGAACGTCAATGTGTTCGATTCCCGCTAACGCGCCAATACTGGAACTAACTTTGAAAACATTTAGTGCACTTAGCTTCCCCTAAATACAAATTTTCCAGATAAATTATAAGACTGTAATTTACATTCAGCTGACGAAAGTTTGACATCTGTGTTGAAATCTCGGTTATCAGCTGTTGACAATGGTTCAAGTAGTTAGACTTTTACTTTTATGTTCTTATTTTAAAGTGGGTGAAAACTGTTTACTCAGCAGTTTTGTTTCCCCTCCTCAGTGTTTGTTTTTTTTTCCTGGAAAAAACTTTCTTAAGCAAATGGCATGTAGTATATAACAAACGAATGAATGAGCTATGCAAAAGAAAACAACACTTACATGAACAAACAGCCAGGGCTAATAATTAAGTTTCCTCGCGTTCTCCTCATGAAAAATGGTTCACTTTAGCGCTTTAGCTTCTGCAAAATACTATGTGAACATAGCCGTTCAGTGTTGGTGGAGCTAAGGTTTATGATGAGTGTTTTAGGGTTAGCGCAGCTGTCTTTTTAGTCGGCGGTGCCCACCACTCTCCCTTGTGCTGCTTGAAAAAATTCGAACATGCTTGTCAGCAAAATGTTTTAAGAAATTATCCAAGAAACTTTGCTAATATAAGTTAGAGCAACATTTAATTTAGCCTTGAGGTTAAGAAAGTATTTTTGAATTGAATTTAATATCAACCGTCTCACATGACAATCCCATGTTAGAAGGTTGGGGCGAAATATGACAGAACCTGTTCAGTGAGCTGAAAATGTTCTGGTCACAGATATTCATCAGTTCCCATCTGTGTGTCCAGATCCTCTGGTCAGGTCAATGTTGGGGATATCTGTGCATCTAACACCAGTCGGACGGTCACCACCCCGTCAGGGGAAAACCAGATCAACCAAATTGCTCTCAATCCCAATGGGATGGTCCTCTATGCTGCTGCTGGAAACTCAGTTCGGGTGTGGGATCTGAGGAGGTGAGCTGCCTTTACACTTCTCTTCTAATCCACTGATGTATGTTGAATTACCTTCTCAGGATGTCCACATGCATTTGTGTATCTAAAATGAAGGCCCTAAAATGTCTTGCATTTATTTTGTAAAAATCTAATTTGGCCTTGAGTCCCAGTAATCCCAGCTCTTAAATGTTATGGTGGCCAGACTATTTAATCTTGTATGTTCTATGTTTTTTATTTTTCTTTCCGGACCTGTCTGTCAAACGTTTGCATCTTTATTGCGCTCTGTGTTTTGAGGCTCAAACAATTTCCTTCTCTAGACAAGACTCACCCCAAAAGATTTGCACCTGGAATTGTAAAGTTTTCTCAATGTCCATTTGTCACATTTTCCAGATTTTCTTTCCAAAAATTAAGATTGGTATCAATTTCTAACCACTTCAATTATACATTTTCTGTTGGTCTGTAACACAAAATCCCAACAAAGTACTCTAAGATTTCGGGTGGTAGAGTGACAAAACATGGAGATGTTTAAGAGACTTGACGTTTGATTGTTTTCACCGCTTAAACGACTTAATTCAGACTGAAAACCAGACAGAATCCAATCTCCAGCCTCCATCAGTTACTGTCCGCCGCCTGCTGTTGGCTTTGATGGATTGCCTGTTTATCCATTGTTGGAAAATAAATCTGTTAATAGCCGTCACCCTGGATGAGTAAAACAACATGAGATGGAAATATTCTGTCATTTTCTGAGCGCAAATAGTCAAACTTGTTCTCTGAACTTTAGGAACGAGCTACATTTTCCAAAGTGTGCTGTATAAACCTCCTGCTGCGTTGGTGACATTTTCCCCTTTGTTGTACGATGAATAATAATGTAATCAGATTTCCTGTTGGCTGTCTCTTTGTGGTTCTGGGAGGAACAGTTGAGTGGCAATGCGTTTAATTTTTGCTCAGGTTCGTTTCCACCGGAAAGCTAACGGGTCACCTGGGTCCTGTCATGTGTCTGACTGTGGATCAGTCTGGAAACAACCAAGACCTGGTGATCACTGGGTCCAAGGATCATTACATTAAGGTGGGTTTCTTTGCTTGTAACATAATACAGTCTGACTCAGCCTTCTGATGGGCGTTTGTTTTCTTACTGACAACTAGCATTTGATAGAAAAAACCCAGTAAAAATCCAAAACAGCAGCCAGTTGTTCAAAAGTCTGTTGCTGTTGCAGCTGTTCGATGTAAGTGAAGGCTCTCTGGGGAGCGTCAGCCCTGCGCACAACTTTGAGCCTCCCCACTATGACGGTATCGAGTCACTGGTGGTCCAAGGGGACATTTTCTTTAGCGGTTCCCGCGACAACGGAATCAAAAAGTGGGATCTGGATCGCAAAGACTTGCTGCAGGTACACAATGCCAATCCCTCAAACAGTCTGTTCAAGAGGCTGCTTTAAGATAGCTGCCTGAACGCTGTTATTATGAATTGCACCGTTAGAATAATAAAATGTGTCATTGTCATTCGTAGCAAGTCCCAAATGCTCACCGTGACTGGGTTTGCGCCCTGGGCATCGTCCCCAGCTCCCCGGCCCTGCTGAGTGGCTGCAGAGGAGGGGTGCTCAAGCTCTGGCACACAGACACACTGGGGCCTCTGGGGGAGCTCAAGGGTCATGAGAGCCCCATAAACAGCATCGCTGCAAACAGCAGCCACCTGTTTACAGCCTCCGAGTAAGTCCAACACACACACACACACACACATGCACAAACACACACATGCTTTGGCTGCAGTGAGCTTAGAGAGTCAGTTTTCTGTGGAAGAGTTTGGGCCAGTTTGTGTGGAATACAACTCAAGCTGCCACTGAATGGCTCCATTTTAGATTATGTTACTTTTGATTGCTTCACTTTTTTTAACCACTTTTTTAACATCTATTGAGCTACAGAGTGAGGGATGGGGGGGGGGAAATCAAACAGTAATCAGGTTTAGTTTCATGTTACAGAATCCAACTCATGAACTTGTTGCATATATTCCAAAGTTATTATTATAAAGTTATCTAAAACACTACAGCAGGGGTCCCCAAACTACGGCCCGCGGGCCGGATCCGGCCCGCCTCCACATTTGGTCCGGCCCCCTGAACAATACTAGAGAGCATTCAGATTTTTTTTTCATATATTGTATTTTCCGGTTTATATGTGTATTTTTTCTTCAACCACCAGGGGGCTCTTTAGCAGGAAGTGTGTCCTGTAAACTGTGGGTGTTTTGTTTTGCATGGCACATTGCTGCCTCTGTTGGACTTTTAGGCAACTGCTTAATTTTTATGTTATTTAATCAGTACGGTTGTTTGGTAGCAGTAGAGCAGATGAACAAACATCTGTTATGAACGCCGCATTCCAGGTCGAGTTCTTCGAAGCAATTCCCGTAAGTAGCAGCTTATATTTCAAAACGAGCCTTTATGTTAACATATGATAAAAGAAGCAACTTGTTTGTTGAATTAGTTTTGGAAATACCTGCGGGCGATTTGATTATGTGCTACGTCATTGCTAACTAGCAGGCTGCTAAGATTTCTTAGGTCGTTATGTAGCATTGCAGCTCATAGCATTCTGAGGTAGCTGTTGTATCAGTTGTACTTCTAATGTAACTGAATGTAAAAACGCTTCTGTTTGCTGTTCTGAGCTCATCCTGAGTTGTTTGTGTTTTGACAGTTTCACTCCATTCTACATGGAAATAAAGGAAGAACTAATTAATCCTGACTCGTGTGAAAAGAGTTTGGCTGATGGTTAGTTTTGGTACAAGACACCATAGCGAGACCATTACAAAGTGAATCATTGGAAGTCAAAATTGGAAATAAAAGAAGAACGTGCCCATTAAAAAAAAATTAAGTTTTAATAGGGAATTGAAATTTGAGAATGTTGTTGATCAGTTAAATAGCATTGAGGGGAAATGCTATTTAACAGTCTTTTAATACTGGGATTATTGTGAGAATTTGAGGTATAGATATTAGGATCCAGTAGATGGCAGTAGTGCAACAATAATGGATTCAAGCTGCTGTTGAAATCTAAAGAAGAAGAAGAAGGAGACCCTTTTCATTTAGCACATGCTAGTAGCAGACATGAAGGATCAGCACTTTTACTGTTACAGTTACTGTTCGGAAACTACCGTAATCAGTTCTGTTAAATCTAAACTTAGCAACTTTTTCTTTTTCAACCGTAATAAATGTAATATTCAGTTGACCTGTTACGACTCAAATGTTGGCTGTCCGCCCCCCTCTGCTGCTGCTGCATCACTGTGGAAAACCTGGAGCAGCATAGATATCTGCGACTTATATGTGTATGTTTACTGGTTTAA
>NW_015113133.1:291915-308021 GCF_001443285.1 Poecilia latipinna | reverse complement strand
ATTGGAAGTCAAAATTGGAAATAAAAGAAGAAAGCGCCCATTAAAACGGAATTAGGTTTTAATAGGGAATTGAAATTTGAGAATGTTGTTGATCAGTTAAATCACAGTGAGGGGAAAAAGAAGATTTTTCGTTTTTTTAAATAATACTGGGATCATTATGAGAATTTGAGGCATATATATTAGGATCCAATAGATGGCAGTAGTGCAACAATAATGGATGCAAGCTGCTGTTGAAATCTAAAGAAGAAGAAGAAGAAGAAGAAGGCTCCCATTTTCATTAGCACATGCTAATAGCAGACACGAAGGATCAGCACTTTTACTGTTACCGTTCGGAAACTACCATCATCAGTTCAGTTAAATCTAAACTTGGCAACTTTTTCTTTTTCAACCATAATAAATGTGATATTCAATTGACCTGTTATGACTCAAATGTTGGCTGTCCACCCCCCTTTGCTGCTGCATCGCTGTGGAAAACCTGGAGCGGCAGAGATATCTGCGGCTTATATGTGTATGTTTACTGGTTTAAAAAAAAAAAAACTTTGGGGTTGTGGTTTATAGTCCAGTGCGGCTCATAGTTAGGAAAATACGGACTATAATCCTTCCTGGATTTTTTCTGTGAAGAACCCAGAGAGGGTTATTTGATTGTGCTTTCTGGAAAACAATACATTTTTACATTTAGGCACTCCTACAATCATCACACCTTTTCTGTTACAAACTGACTCCGGCCCCCCACTACAGAAGGGAAAAGTTATGTGGCCCTTACAGGGAAAAGTTTTCACCCGGCCTGCGCTACAGGGTGAAAATTTAGCTCAGCTGTTAGCCGGTCTGCAAGCTAATAGTGAATTCTCTGCATTTCATGCAAGCAACATGTTAGCTTAAGGCGGTTGTATGGGTCTGAGTGTATGATAGACTGTGTGTGTTACAATAAAGAAGCCATATTGGATTGTGAAGTCAGAACAGGTGAAAAACCTCAAATTTTTGCAGTCAGAATCCAGATTCAGTTCTGTTCATTTTTACCTCTTCAAACTTAAAAATGGTAGTTACACCACATCCACTGATTATGTAGAGCTAGTAGATAAGATCTTTCTTTTTGTGGTTTTATGACAAAAAACAAGACATGGATCTGTAGCAGGTTAACATGAACTTTGGCATTCTTTCCATTTGTCTGAAATGTTTAACTCCATCTATGCTTATTTGCTTTCTTGCGTCATAGCGACCGCACAGTGAAGATCTGGCGCGCCCGCGCCGGACTGGACAGCACCTTAGAGGGCGTGGACAATGCAGACGAGGTGGCCAGTAACTGAGCGCAGCACCCCCTGCCTGTGATGACTCCAGAAGGACGTAACTGCATTCTGTGACGTTGCTGCTCTTGCACTTTGCCCTCAACATCTTAACCCAGTGCTGACTCTGAACATGCTCACTGTTTTGGCCATACGATCGTTGACTCAGCCCAAACTCGCTCAGTAATCTCATAATCTCTTAAGGTATTTTATTCATTTCAATGTTCGGTACGGCTCCGTTTTAGGTTTTCCGCTGTACGAACTGCAGTATTGTGAGTTTCTCCTGATTGTCAGTTGAAATGACGAGTTCATTCCAAATCTCGAAAGTGTCCGCTGACACACACACACACACACACGCACACACACTCTCGAAAGGGGTTTGTGTGTCCGAGACGGTGCAGAGATGAGCAGCTGATCCCCGCCTGCATCGAGAGGATTCTGAACCACAGAGAAAACCCAAGCATGAACTGCGCCATGCCACGCAATGAAAACGTGCCATAGACTCTGACTCTGTCCACTCTCTATTACAGTTTCTAGGAAAAACGCCTATTCTGCTTGTGCTGTAGAAGAGTAATCATAGAAGCTTGTACTTTGAGAACAGACACAACGATACAGTTTCTAGAGTAACTGTTCAGCTCAGCATAGTAAATCCTGATCTAGGAGACAAAACGGATGAACTCTTACCCAGAAACAAAAGACTGTTCTCAGATTTGGGAAGAACTGATAGGAATTCTGTTGTAGGAGGAAAACTTGGTAGATTTAGAGTTGATAGTGATCACTTTTGAGTTCATTTAATAGATTTCTTTCACATCAGAACCAACTTCTCACATGGCCATTCCTGAGGGGAAACTAACAGGACACTGTTTCATCTCAACTCTGCTGCTGAATAGCATCTTTAGTTCACCAAGCAAATATGTGCAACTTATGCAAAGTTAAGATGTTACCACTAACATGAATGATATCTGAAGCTACATCAACCTTTTTTTAAAGTTATTAATTTAAAACAAGTCATTATGTCTTGTACAATTTTGACATTTTCAGGATTTTATTCCTCAATTTCTTTGGTTGTTTCTTTTTCTTCCTTCCTTTTTTTCCAAATCCCAGTTTTACAGAATGCTTCCCCACCGTGAAAGTTCAGAGGTTTGTGGCCAATTTTAAGTCTTAAATTTTCCTTAAGCTTCGATCTGCCGGTCCAGATTTGAGCTAACTCTACTTTCTTCCGTAAGGATTGCAAAACAAGAACGTACAAAACAGCATTTGTTTGTTTTTTTCTGTCTTTTCTTTGTTTCTTTCTTGTAACAAAGAAAGAAACAAAAAGCAAAATCATTTTAAACTGGACTTAGCATCATGTATTGGCAACATCACTGTTAGCTTGCTAGCATTTCTAAAACCAGTCTCCGTGGATACATCCTAGAGAATGTAAATATTTATGTTTACGGAGATTTCCAAAAGGCTGCCAACATTTTTTATATCCAGCATGTTCTGGCTCACGGTACATATAAAACAATATGTTTTATGAAATTGTCAGCCTTCCGATTATCTATTGAAACTTCTGCTTTCCCACAGCCTGAATGAAAAGTAGATATAGTATATTCAGTTTTATCTAAAAAAATATTTCCACTTCTTTCCTTCTTCTCACTTTAAACACGTTCACTATTTGAAAAACTGCTAACTTTGAGTCTTCTCTCAGTCCAGTTCCAGTCAGCCCCTCATTTTTCTGAGCCTCTCTAAGTAACTGCAGACCTTTTACAGGGCAAAGCTCTTAGTTTTAGCCTCTTAATGTAATGAGAAGAGTGGAAATCTCCTTCAACTTTGTGGAACTATTCCTTTAACACTTGAGCACTTGTAAAAAAAAAAAACAGTAACACAGTTAAGCTTTGAGGCTAATGTAATCATTAAATATGAGCAGGTTTGAACAATAAACACACCACCTGTTCTTGTATCATTGTGTGACAATCTGTGAATCCCACACTACTAGATTTCTGTCCCCTTGCTGCTCACGTTCTTTAGCCTTATGAGTGGTCGTCTCGTTGCTACAGGTGAGCTTCACCTGATGTCACAGCTCCACTTTCTGTAGACACTTAACTGTATGTTTTTGTTTTCGTTAGGAGAAGAGAGGCCTTCAGTACGATGGCGTGTTCGGGGTCATTGTAGAGAGGAAAAAAGGAGCAAATTACTGCCAAAAATACTCAGAAATTATTAGATTAATTTCAGAAATTTTCCAGGAAAAACAAAGACATTTCTGTTTCAAAAGTAAAAAAATTGTTGGGGGGGGGGGAACTCTGAAGTTTTGAGATTCTCAGATATAAAAAAAAGAAAAAAAACCCCACAAGGACATTTGAGTTTCAAAATTTTAATATTTGTTTAATCTCAGAAATTTTGTAGAAAAAACAAGTAATTGTCTTACTTTCAAAAGTCGAAACGTTTTAGACTTTTTTCTAGAAAATTTCAGAGATTAATCTAAAGTTCTGAATTTCTCTAGCATTTTCTGACTTCTCATGCTCAGAAATGTCCTTGTTTTTCTAGATAGTTTGAGATTGTTTTGGCAGAAATGTCCTTTTTTCCCCGCCTCATCTACAATGGCCCTAACACACCATCGTACTTCGAAGTCTGTGTCGTTCATCTCTCCCAGTTCTGATCCTTGTGGCTGAAGACTTCTGGACTCTCTGTTGTAATCTCTCCGTCTGTCTCGACTGTGCGCCGTTACTTATGAATGTTCAGTGGAAAAGCAGCTTTATGAATTGTTGCATTTCATATCTGATGTTTGTGAAACTTGCATATATCAAAATGTGACTGAATGTTGGCATTGTGAGACCGTTGATCCGAATCCAGTCTCACAGCAGAACCAGGAGGACCAGACTTAGCAGGAAGACCAACAGGCAGCATTAGCGGGAGTTTTCTCTCCAACTACAGTTATTTTCCGTTTTTATCTTATTCTGCTTTTTGTTCCTTAAATGGAGGTTTAGTAGCCATTCCCCAAATGGCAAACTGTAGCGATTCTAATGTCAGATGCCTGATGAGAATAAATGCCATCTGTCAAAAACACCAAAGCATGTGTGACTTTTCTGCTTGCTTAATTTAAGACTTAAAAACACTTTAAACATCTTGTGTAGATTTAAAACTTGGTATAATATTTTATTTCTCAAAGAGCTGTAATAAAATTTTCACGGATCCAGTGCAAAAGTCTGGGGGATGTGATTTGACCTAAAAGGCAATGTGACGGTTTCACTTACTGGAATATTTTAACTTGTTCATTGTGATTGGTTCTTTATGATCCCAAGAATACACCAATTGGATGAAAACAATCTGTCATTTGCTGGACGTGTGGTTCATTTACATACACTTTAAGCTGTAAACTTACTGCCTGTAAACTAACTTTGTAAACTTAAATTAAGTTGTAAGCTTAACCAAATCATTAACTTAAATTTGCTGTGTTAACTTAAAGTTGTTTGTTTTAACTTAGTTTCTTTTTGTTAATATAAAGTAAGTGGATTGCATTAATTTAAAGTTGCTTGTGTTAACATAAAGTTAAGTTACTTGTGCATTACCGGCGTACTTTGTGTATGATGGATGTGAAATTCCACGTTTTTGGCCTTCTCGGTGTTCCGTACATGAGGAGTAGGAACGAGGATGTTATCCATTTCACCAATAAATGACTGAGACATACAACACAATATGCCCTTATGCAAATGAAATGAATGACACTGGCATGTAGACATTTTGTCTTTAGTACCTTATCAACTTTTGAATAAATTCTGTCCATCATGGAAAAACCACCAACAACAACAGACATGTGACCAGGAACCAATGGAACTGAATTGTGTTTTCTGTCTGATCCCACAGATGGGTGAGTGTGTTATTTACCTTGGGCTCAGGAACATTAGCTGGTGGAGGCAGTGTGATGCTTTGGGCTGTGTTTTACTGGGAAACCATGGTTACAGTCACGGATGGTGCTTGACATGCCCCAACAGTCGTGTCAGTGACTTTTAGGATGTGACAGTTGTCGAGACAACCTAGCAACAGTGAGATTTCGTTGTTCACTTCACCTTACTGAGATATTTGGAGGTTACCATAACAACCACAAGAGGACAATGATTTTTAAGTATATGGACCTATTTTATTTTTTTTTTATAGTTACATCAATCTCAGTAGATTGATGCAGACATTACATTAGGACTGAAAGTACTATACTTATTTACTTGCCTATTTCAAAAGTCCAGTGACAATTAACTTTAAGCTATGAAAGCTAGCTTAAAGTTAGCTTTCATAGCTAACTATGAAAGCTAACTTTCATAGTTAGCTTTCATAGTTAGCTAACTATGAAAGCTAACTATGTCAGAGATGAGATGTGAATCTCATCTCTGCCATGAAGGCTTGATCTTTCATCACAGCCAGGTTCTGTTTGATGTCTGAAATGATAAAAGAAGTGGACACAAGGTGGCAGTAGCAGCATCTACATAGCTAACCTGGAACGGAACTACAAAATAACTATATTTTTATACTTCTGCCCATCAAAAGGCCAAAAAACAAAATCGCCAACCATCCCTCATCCCCCACTGACTAGGTTCTACTCACATGTGAAGCAGAAGTAGACACTGGACCTATACTATACTGACAAAACATTTGGCACTGTAAACATTCCATCTGAAACTGACACACGCAGAGTTAGAGAAGAATAATTAACTTGATTTCAACTTCCAGTCAGTGGAATGAAACATTCCAGTCTTTAAATCCTCGTTTAAAAGATTTATATAAGCCAGTTATTTTGTAGTAAATGTTTCATCATTTTGAAGTAAAAGATAACTTAAACCAATATCAAGGTAAATAAGAAGCTTTAAAATATATTTGAAACAGGTTCGTGTGACGCTGATGAACAGTGATTGTAAACTCTTAGAAACATGCCTCAGGATTATTTAGGTTCATAGTTAATATTTGCATTTGGTCTTTGTTCAGGTTGTTTGCACTGTCAGTCATAGTAAAAAGAAAGTACACCCTCTCTAAAATTAAGGGTGTTGCATATCAAAACGTGGGAAAAACATAAAGACTTAGTTTCACACTGGAGAACAAAAAATAAAGGGAAATATGTAAACACTGTTTGATCAGTCTTTATTTTGGGTGACTGGCCGATGTGAAACCGATCTTATCAATCTCTGCAAAGCAACTCTTCAAGCCCCTCCCGTGACTTTTTTTGTGACAAAACTATAAACTTTTTTTCAATCTCTTTAGAGTCTTTGTCAACAACACATAAAAGCACTGATTATTGTTAAATGTTTTTGAGCAAAATAGGATTGGAATATTACAGGGGTATTGTGACCTTATAACACATGACAGAGTCAGTTACATATAAAAAGAAATTGGTATCAGTCAAAATTGGAATCGGTAGATCAGGCGTTTTAAAGATCTGCAACTGGCCAGAACATTGCAATCAGCGCATTCCTAAAGCGAAGCCAGTTAGTATTTTTAGTTTTGACAATAAACTCTGAAACTTTTCTCAAGCAATTGAAGGATTACATATTTTGGTAACTGAATCAACTAATATTATACTCTTAGCTCTTAAGGAGTAACTATCAATTCCAAACTATTTACTGCTTTTAAATTTAAGCAATTTCCTTTCCTTCTCTGTTCTTTCAGTTGTTTGGCTTTTACCAGATATAGTTAGGATTTTGTTTATGGTCTGGGCTAAGTTAAAGTCATTTTCATATATATATTTTTACCTTCTTGCTTTTATAGTTTTATAATTATGAGTTTTCCTCCCATCTGAGGAAAAAAGTGGCTAATTTGGCTAATCTGGCTCTAAAATGTGCAGCAGAGTCTGAAGCTTAATGAACATCTCAGGAGGTCACCAGGATCTGCTCCATAAACCTACAGCTCCTTCTGGCAGACGGCACCAATCACCGGCCACCTGATGGGTTAAACACGTTGGAGGATCATTTCCCTCAACACGTTCACAAAAACTGGTTGGGTTGCACATTTATCTTGTTTATTAAGGCACTACGCCCCTTATGGACACACTTTACACAAATATCTGATGTTCTCAGCGATGATGAGCAATCTTTCTGAGATGCAAGTCTATATCTTTTTTCCTCCAAAAAACAGCACAAGCTGCTTTTTCATAAGATGCAGAGATGTGCACATTTTACCTCCAGTCATGATGCTCACAGAGAGAGAAGCTGAACAACCTCAGCAAAAACTGGAGTTGAAGAGGCCTTGACAGGGGAAACAGAACATCAGAGAAACTGTATTCAATTCTAGACTTTCCTTCCATTTCTAAAAGAACGAATACATTTAAAAGTCTCACAATAGAACTGGCTTATATTTTGAAACATAAAATAATATTTGGGTGCCCAAAACTCGAGGCTCCAGGTTTCTCTAAATTCTGTGCAAAGTCATGTCGAGGTTTATTTGACATTTTATGCTGTGTTTACTAAATTAGGTTCGTAACTTTGGAGAGCGCTATAACGTATCCATCCAAATTATTAAATGTTTAGCCAGTTAGCATAGTTTGTGAATGTAATGTAACTATTAAATTGTAACATTTGTAATTTTTTGCGACATCCTAAAGATGCTAGTTAGGTAGCATCTTTAGTTCTGTCAGCTCACTCGTCTTGTGAGGCAGAGAACGGTAAGCCGGATATGTCCTATGGGTTGTAATATGAATGAATATGTCAAATTAGAAAAAAAAACTGAGGACAGTTCTGAAAGTTGTGGTTTTGGAAAGTCTGTGTGTTGGAGTAAAAAAAAAAGTTTATACCTTCTTAGCTTTAGCTAGTTGAGTGCTAATGCTAAAGTTAAATATGCTAACTAGCTGAAGTTTTCAACCTCACCACGTAAGCTGTGGTTGTCAACAAGAATAGGTTTACATATCAACTTGTTAAAATAGATTTTATAAAGCTTAGTGCTTCAGTGATATTATATTAGTTTATCACAAACAATGGAGGATAAACCAGGGAAGCAAAATTGTCTCCGTTGCTTAATTTAGGCAAGTTTATTTTCAAATTTGGTTGAAATTTAACTAACTTAAGTGTCTTTGAGCTATTAAATTTTAACCATTTGTACTCTTAAACCGATTTAAATGCACCAAAATAAAATAAGCAAAAATATTATCCCACTTTTACATTCCAACTGTGTGTTTTATCAGTGTACTTTTTAAAGATTTGGTATCTACACCTGAGTAAAGTCCTGCAGGTTGAGCTCTGGTTAATGGAGGACAAATGACATGCGCATGTTTATCTCAGCAAGGTTCTGACTTGAAGAAGGAAACTGATGAGGCAACAATTATAGGAACAGCTGGAGCAGCTCTGCGCCCTACTCATTTGAAATCTTTTTAGTGGAGCTAAGTCACGAACACACTAGAAATATGTGGAAGGAACAAAAAATAGCTGCGCAGATAATTGGAGAAAATGCTTTTTAAGCTGTGCTTTGTTGGAACAGAAAGGACAGAGCCATAGAGGAAGTGATGAAAAGCCTTCCCAGAAATGTAGCTCATTTGTCAAATCACTACACCCCCCAAGGAGTCTGACTTTGCAGTCTCTAAGCCATTTCACTACTTTCATTTTGCAACTGGCCACATCCAACACCTCTGAATCGCTCCCTGAGCCACTGTAGACCGCTGATACGGCACTTGTTCTTCAGTCGGAAGAACTCAGCAGTAATTTTTTCATTTTGGCTCTTCAGCCATGTTGATTTTAGAAACGGTCTGACGGTCTCCTTTAGTTAATAAAATAAAGTGTTTTATTTTTCACTCAAAGTTCTCAGGAGCTGAATCTTACGTGAAGACTAAATGTGAACCAAACAAACACCTGCCGAGGACAAAAAGACGATTCAAAGTGTCAAGAACTTGATGTTCACATGAATGTCTCTGATACACTTCCCAATCACTCCAAACTTTTCAATTCAGTCTCATTATTATTTCAGTGAACAAGTGTTCAGAACAGCTCAGCAGATCAGTTTTGGCAGGCACCGTTAGCGTAAAAACATGAAGACAGAAGAAGATCTCTCCCTGTAGAGAATACAACGTAGAGTCACATAGAAAACCCTAAATCAATCCTGCTGCCAGCGTTCCCTCAATCGAAGGTGAAGACGACCTGGTTTTAATCTCGACACCGGTGAGATGGGGAGAGATTCAGGCTTCTATGAAAGCTTTGGAATGACTTTTTGAAGAGTCTTGAAGAGAAACAGAACTGATGGCTTCCAAGGAAGATACAACTAGGAACAAATGTGAAATTGAATCGCTCCAAGCACGTATATGATACTATGCACTTAAAAACAGAGGGATAAAAAAAAACAACCAAAATATATATGTCTTCAAGGAAAACACCAGGAAGTATGCTGCTTGCACAGATGGAATAGAAAATAAACAAGGAATTATGCTTCTGCACTGTAAAGCAAAACATTCTGTTTAACAGAAGATTTGAATTCTCAACAACTTGTTTGGACTCACCCTAAACAAGTGACTTTAACTTCTGGATAATAATAATAAAAAAAAATGTTAGTATTTGACCTCAAGCTCAAGCACACTTCGGTTATGTGGCAAGACAATTATCCAAAGCACACCAGAGGGTGGCGCTCTGAAAGTGTAAAGACCAAAAGAACATTTTAAAATCGTCTAGTCAAAGTCTGGATGACCTTATGAAGACAGTTCATGTTCAAACCTCATTATAGTCAACCGAGGCTCCCTTTGAGGACCCCCCCTGCAAATTGTGAAAAATGTCACCAAAGTGGGAGGGGCCAATAACAATGGAGGGGCGTGGCCAAGTGTGAGCGAAGGGTTACATATTTATTTTCCAGACATCTCTTGCAACTCTTTTTTTTTTTTTTCAAAAAAGCAACCAGCGATAAATCTAGCAACCATTTTATATTATTGGAGACTTTTGGCAACGTGAAAGCACAAATAAGATTCACTAGCGTTATGAAAATCTGAATTTTACTTGAGAAAAATTGCTTTTTTCCCCCCATTTGTACTGCAGTGTGAGCTGCAACATGTTCTGGGAGTGTAACTCCTGATTTGATCAATTAAACAGGTGCTCAACCTGCTGGATAAACTGTCAGTCTGGATCCTCTAACTCAGTGTTTCTCAACCCTGGTCCTCACCGCCCCCCTGCTCTGCATGTTTTAGATGTGCCTCTATTCCAGAACAGCTGATTCAAATGGCTGCATGACCATCAAGTACTGCAGAAGCCTGTTAATCACCCAGAGATACAATTCAGGTGTGTGGCAGAAGGGAAATACCTAAAACATGCAGGACAGAGGGGCGGTGAGGACCAGGGTTGAGAACCACTGGTCTAACTAATCCAAGATGACACCCATTCTGCTGTAATTAGCTCTCAGGTTCATGCTGGGCTGGTTAATTGAGTTTGCTTTGCTCAGGTGGCTTTTGTCATTTGGCCACAGTTTGACTCTTTTGACCAGCCAATCGTTTTTTTGTTGTTGTTGTTGTTTTTTTTTTAGATAAGCAGCTCAGTGTTTTTTAAAAGAATTCCAGAGGAAGCTACAGGGGATGCGGATCCTCATGTGGTCTTTTAAAATCCTTATTTACTTTTGCTTTGTTAGTGCAGTAATTTTCACTTCCAGAAAGTCTATGACTGTAATCCATTTCAAAATTTTCTGGTTTGTTAAAGTGATTCTATTAACAAAGTTGGTTTCAACTTTACTCTGTAACCCAATCTTTGGACTAAATTTTCCTTTATTTCTAAAGCTTTGGGACTTGGTGTTTTTTTGGGACATAGCGGCATTTTATAGCACAATCAACTGTGTATGTTAGCTTCAGTTGTTAAAAAATCTTTTATATATCAAATATAACTTGAAAGAAAATTGATTTCATAATTTAATGCTTTGAAATTGGGTCGCTGTCTCTTTAAAACCTACTGCTCTTTCTGAAACTCCGCCTTCAGGAAGTCATCACAAAATTGCTTATTTGTTAAAACTGTTCACTATGTTGTGACACTACAATATGAGACAGATAATCTGAAAAAATCAGTCTCCTCAACTTCCACCCTTAACTACTATTACCACTTGAAGAAATACACCATTTCAGAAACAACCAATCAGAGCCAGGAGGAGGGTCTTAGAGCTGTCAATCTACGCTGCTAAATGTGTTAATGGCGGAGAACTAGCCTTAGCATTTATAGCAGGCTATGAAACCAAGGGGAGGGTGAGAACGTGAGTGTGATTGGCAGCGCTAAGACCCTCCCCTGGTTCTGATTGGTTGTTTCAGAAATAGTGGTGTATTTCTGTAGTTTGCACTGAGAGCACTGGAAGACAGCAGAGGAACAGAAGTTATCTTTTTTTTCAGATTATATATCTTATACTGTCATTACATAATGGTAATAAATGTAAAAAAAAAAGTTACATGCTGCAGCTTTACCAACATTTTCATTTTCAACCCTCCTAAAGTGAACTTTTTATCCTGCTGTCCACTGACCCCACAAAAGCTTATGTGTGTATGTATGTGTGTATGTATGTGTGTTTGTCTGTGGTTTTGGGAACTGACAGTCTAACGGGACTCCCCTGCGGTCCTACTGCCGCGCTCCTCTTAAGTGTTGCGCTATGACCTGGAGGGTTCAATAATTGAAACATAAATAATGTGTTTTATAACAATATCATATTAAAAAAATAATTGAACGACTGCCATGTTTGCATTATAACTAAAAATGTGTTGTGACATTTCACGTCCTCTTGACAAGCAGTCACCCCTGAGTCTGACCAGCCCCGTACACAGGCACCAGCCTTAGGCTGGCTCTGATAGATGGATACGGGGAATTTCTACTGTCTCTAGTCGCGCTCTCGTGCGCGTGTTTGAGTGTCAGCACGTGGGTCCTCCCGCCCCCTTCCCCTCCATCCTCTCTCCTCCGGAGCTCGGAGGCGCACAAAGACGCGCTGCAGCACCGCGTCCGTGTGTATGTGTGTGTGTGTGTGTGTGTGTTTTTCTCCCACCCTCTCTCTCCGGTGTTTTATTTCCGCGCTTCCAGAAGAAAACACCGGTCTCGTTTGGGCTTAGTTACAACATTCGTTTTTAATCAAAGTAATTAAACAGAACAAAAAAAATCTTCTCTTTGTCTCCTCCAACCCCCTGCCCCCTGACTCCCGCCTCCTCTCATGCCGCCGCTACGGCTCCGGAGAAGGGGCGACTTGTGACGGACCGGCTTCTCCATGAACATGGCGCGCATCGGGGACGCGGACCCCTTCACCGCCGCGATACCTGCCACCAAAGTTGAGCTGACTGTGTCCTGCAGGTGAGTGCAAAGCCATGCGTGGAGTGTTGGAGGAACTCCCTGTGCGAGTAAACGCATCACTACAGGATCGCCTGTATGTCTTTATATAGCTGCGGAGGAGAGAGGTTTGCGGCTTATGGGGGCAAATGGATGTAAATGAGCATTTTCGGAAGATTTGCTTTGGTCTAAATGACCCGCTGGATGTGAGGAAAGAGGTTTTCAGCGTGCAGATATTCTCGCCGTGTTTCTGACAGCAGGATCGAGACTGAAGAGATTGCATGGAAACACACATAAGTCCGAATGCGTGTTTGTTTCAGTGAGGTGTTGATGATGCACAAACACGTAGCTGCTGCATAAAGGAGTTTTGTTTCTAAACTGTTTAGTCGACGGGATCGGTTTTTTTAACCCCCTGCCGAGCAAATAAATTGATAACTGTTGGAAAACGAAGAGACACGAGAAGAGGAAAAGCAAGAGTGATTGTCAATTTCTTGGAAAACTGTAAATCGGGGAGAGAAGCTAACAAAAATCTGTGAAACTCTTTTTAAAACCTTTGCAGTTTGAACCGAAAAGCAGAAAAAATAAATAAATGTAAGAGTCTAATCAGATTGTGGTCATTGGGAACACCTCCTGTCCAGTTTGGGTCTGAGATGTAGAGGCGTGATGAAGAACTGATCCCTGTGAGATCCAAACAGAAAACTCATGTATCTGGTGAATAACAATGCTGTTAGCCTCTGAGCTAAAGCTGGGGAATGAATTACATTTATTTATTATTCAGGGGTTTATGGCTCATGGAAGCAACATAATTACATAAAATATGTTGTGATTAGAGCTGGACAATATTTAGTTCATCAATTCAATTGAATCATATTTTATTTATCTCAAAGCGTAACTCATTATTCAAGAGTCTTCACATAGGTGTTGTAGATGGTGATGGGAGGAAGGATCTCCTGGAGCAGTCCGTATCACAGTGATCTGCAGAAGCCTCTGTTTTTCTATGACAGTCTCGTGAAGAAACTCAGGGTTATCTATAATTTTCTTCCCAACAACAGACCTTTACAGGTTTTAGTAGCTGATGTGCTAAAGTTCCCAGAGACCAAGTGAGAAACTGCAGTGAATTTTGAATTGAATTTGATGGGAAAGAAAGAAAACAAGAACATGGCGGTCTGCTGCGATCATATTGTCGCTGTGGTTTGTCCGAAAATTGTGCGTCTTCCCAACACATCTAAATAATATTTTAGTGGAACAGCTCTGGATTCTCAGGCAGATTTTGATCAAAATCAGGTGATTTTGCCTCTGGGTTGTGTCTGCCACTGCACTGGAAGCAGCACAAAAACGCAACAGTTGCAGCATTTTGCTGATGAACCTTTATGCGATCAAACAGAGCTGTTCGGGCAGTGTTGTAGGCTGTTGCATTTTAGATTTCGTGCTACATTTGCACGGATTTCCCTTTGATTTTGCAGACTGACAGATGGCGAAGCTCACAGAGAGCGGTGGGGAAATCACCATGATGGGAGGAAATGAAAGAGGAAACAAATCAGAGGAGAATCGCAATTGATGTGCCATGAACATTTTCTACAACTTAATGTTTCCTTTAAGATTTTGACCTACAATTAAAAGCATGTGTTGTGTTTCTGTAATTGTCTTATTCTAAACACAACATGTCAGGAAAAAAAAATCTTTATTATGTTTCGATTTACTGAATCAATTTCAGCCTCGTATGATTTCCTCATTAGTGTGAGGATGGAAGCGGGGAACATTTGTTGCAATTTATTGTTTTCTTGGCTGAACTGAGCGACTTTATTCTTTTATATATGTTACTTTCACACAATCTTTCTTCTGTGTGGTTTGATCACCGTCGTTTAGGTATAAGTTTTACCTTTTTTTAAAAAAAAAAAACAAACAACGAACCCCCCCCCCCACAAATATTAACTACAAGCCACATGTGAGATGTTTGCTGATCAAATCTACAAAGATTTTAAAGTAAATTTTTATTTCTAGCGACATTAAATCGGTGAATCATCGCTTGAGGTAACATCTCTGGGGCGACAAAATAAACAAATCCTGAAAACGTTTGAGCAGAAAAAGTCAGCCTGGTACCGACCTTAATGGTTTGAGAGAGCCAGTGTGGACACTGCTTCGTGAAACGGAGCTGGCACCATCTGGGTGTTTTTTTTTTTGTTTTTTTTTTAAGGCATAGTAGGAGAAATGTTTATCTGAGCTGTGACTCATCTCAGTTTTCTAACAAACGCTGCTTTTATTCATGCGAGCGTAATGGATGAGCCCGGGCTTCCACGTCCTCCTGACAGCTAATAGGACGGATCCGACGGGAAATGGACAAAGAGCAGCCGAGCTGTTTTAATGGATGTAAAGGCATTTGGACTCACACAGTCATTAGGCAATGTATTGTTGTTATGAGGAGACATATAGCAGCTCGAGCTCTTGGGAATTAAACTGGAGAAAGAGATTGTGAGTAGGAATCTAGCAAACTCCAGGTTTCTCTGGTCCAACACACCTGGAAGAAATGATTCAATAACCTTCTTACAGTCAGGTTCTGTAAGCAGGGGTTTTCAAAGTGAGGCCCAAGGGCCATTGTGGCACTTGGACTTGATTTTTTGTGTCTTTTTGTTGCGGCCCCTAGCGGTTTGTAACATCAAGATTGATACAAACTTGACCCGTCCAGCGCAGGTGGTTGATGCAGATGGAGAATTTTTTTAAAGTTTTTTTCATTATTACCAACTTGATTTTCCTACAATGGAAAATGTAAAGTACGACACAAAATCTTTGTCTTTTTACAACCAAGCTTTTATAATAAATGTATTTTTTAAAATGGATCTCTGTCTATAGGACACCTTTTACTAAGCCTTGACAGTAGTTTCTTTGCTTTCTTACTTTAAATGTTTCAGATTTCTAACAGGACCTCTATGTGGAGAGACGACTGTGCAGTTACCAGCCGCTGAGCACTGAACAACAGAATCAGTTTCAATCACAATGAATGTGAGCTGGCCCTGAATGCGGCTGGAAACGCTATGAATCATTTAACTTGACACGGCTGTGAAACACCATTCAATCTCCACTTGTTTTTTTATTATTATTATTATTCATCCTCTTTCAGCTGACACGTTTACTTCAGATGCCAGCGTTCTCCTCTACACACCTGCATGAGTTAAGCTGCGTAGCTTTTTTTTTTTTTTCTTACAGTGAGGAAAGAAGCATTTTTAGCTTCTCGAGTTGTCACCCAACAGCCGTGCTAATATTTCTTAGCCGTCCCAGCTGGTGGGCGGTGTGATTCTCCCACTCTGACGTCTTTGTAAACCGCTAAGGCGTTCGGTCTCGATAGATGCCATCCTCCTTCACTCAATGAATCAAGACTCGTCTCAGGGCTCGTTGCTGGCCGAAACCAGCAGAGCTAACGGTCTGATTTAACTCCAGACTGTTTGTACACGAACACAAAGCCATTCGACCCATGAGCACCTTTCACTTCTGGTCCCACACACGCAAAGCCGTTCATACATCCTGGCTGGATAGTAAACAGCAACCTTGGCAGGCATTTAGCGCCGCAGGATCAAAAGACCCTTGCAAACCGTGGGTTCTGGGAGGCCGTGTAGGGTGGTGGGGG
>NW_015113133.1:259776-288509 GCF_001443285.1 Poecilia latipinna | reverse complement strand
GGGGTTAGGGGGCGGATGTTTGTGCAGAGAGACGTAGGTGCTTGCAGCGGCGTGACTGTCTGCTGATCTGAGTGGTGCACAGCGTAGAGATAGCCGTGACCTTTGGACAACAAAAGGTAGGAAGTGTATTCCTTCTGAGAATTGACGTGTTCCGATGTGGCTGCATTGAAGCTGGTCTCTGACCTGCTGGGAGGTCGGTCGATGTGTCACAGCCAATGCTGAGTTTTTCCAAAGGAAGGTGAAAAAAAAAAATGGAGTTGAAAAGATTTCATTCATGGGAAAAAGGGAATTTGAACTGTGTAGGTATGTTTGTGGTTTAGTTTTACATTGAGATAGGACAAGGCCAGGGTAATTAGGATCGAAAGACAGTTTCCATTAAAGATTTCTATGTTGGAGAAACGTAGTTGAAAAGAGAAAACACAGTCCAAAATTAGACCTGTCCCTCTTACAAACTTGTTTAAGTGTCATAGTGTACTTAATGTGCTTCCTATTTACACAAAATAAGCAAATTTTTGTACGTATGATTGGCCTGGGTATTGCCATCCTGTGCTATTCTGCTTGATTAAAATCAACACTTTTGGTTTTTTCCCATTCACTTCGATTTGCCCGGTAGATTCTCTATCGAGCCAATCAGCAAACAGAGGGAGAGGTTGTGAATGATGACATGGATTTTCGGTGCTGTTGTAGAATTGTAGTCTGCCTGTCGTTTTAGCAAAGGCAGCGGAGGAAGTCAACGAAGCCGTTCAGTCCACATTGGCCACGCATCCAAATATTGAATTAACATTAACATCCACCGCAATTGGATCGGCTCTAACCTCATCACAGTGGTGGATGTTTTATTACAGCTCAGACAATTCTCGTTAGCTTCATAGCGTTGACCTGGTATTACGCGTTGCGACTGGGTAAGATTTAAAACCTCCAGGAAGCAATCGTTTTTCGATAGATTCCAGACTTTCTGGATGAAGCAAAGCGTTGAACAAGGAGGTGGTTTTACCAGGCTAGATGGGGAGGAGTCACATGACTACAGACTGTACATTGTCTTAAGAGATGTGAGTACAGCGTTATCTTTGAAATAACTTCAGCTCATTGTTTCTTGTCGTCTTGTTGCTTCCTTTGATACTTGCCTTAGTTGTAAAGTAGGACAAAACAGTGTAGATGTCTTCACATTTGCAGTTTGTAGTAGAATTGATAAAATTCTTTGAAATATTTGTTTTTGTAGTTACTGTTCAATCTATAAAAGTAAGCAGCTGGTGACTTTGGAAAATCACACTGATAGTTTTGTGTTTCTTATAGAGTCAACTCGACCACCAGAATCACTCTAATTTGCCAAACCGAACCATACTGAAACATAAAAAACAATAATCCAATAAAACAAGCAAACAACAAAAAAAAATCAAGAGTTTCCAAGCCTTTGAACCCAGTAATTACTTTATACACACAAATAAAATGATAGCACTGCGCTGGAGTAGAGCAATAGCAACAATGTCCTCGGATCTGATCAGCCCCAGTTGGGAATTGTGAACCACTTCAAGGCTCAGCAGGAGTCATCCTAAGTGGTTACATTAATGAGTTTTTTTTTTGAAGCAGTCATTTGGTGTAATTAATGCTGCTGCTGGAGCTTCACCTGGTTACCCCAGAGAGCCGAGGCGGCGCCATTACGTTACTGACCACCTCGCCCCGTGCGCCTTTCCGCTCCCCTGGCTTTCATCTTTTGCATAGCCACTTACCTACATCTCTCTGATTGCAGCGCGGGGACTTGAAGGCATCACGATGATTAGTGTCCTGTGTTTGATGCTTTTCTGCTGAAGGAAGCAGGGAATTTAATGTAGATTTATGCAGAACCTTTATGATACAAAAGATGTACAGAAATCTCTTAGACTTGGAAGATGCAAACTGTCTACATTGTAGAATTCATGTTGGAGTTAAAATACATTCAATATTGTTTTAGTCTGGTTAATGGATTCCATGTGGTATTACGATATCTTTATTCCTAATGTGCATTTCCACTTATTGGGCTTTTCTTAAAGCAGAGGGTTTTTTTTTTTGGCTGCTCTGTAGTGTACTGGTGGGTATTAACACAACAAGCAACAGAAAACAGTAATCGATCTGAGAGAAGCAAATGTTGCTGGCTTTCAACCTCAGAAGACTTATTAGGCCATTTCCATTATGGAAGACCCTGAATGTTCACGTTCACTCTAACAGCAACATTTCCAAGTTCTGATGTAGCGAACGCTGCCCTCTACTGGTGTGGTCCACATGTCCAGCATGGAGAGGAGGACTGCTTGACCTAGAGAGGCCTGCCAAAGGCTCTCTAGGCTGGGAGGAGAGCGATGGATCACTCTCATCCACTGGTGGCTTTGTGCCTTACCAGAGGCATGAAACTCTGAAACATTTCTAAGTCCAAACCTCCATCTCGGATGGGAGGACTCTCCAGTTTTTCTGAGATGTGTAGTCCATGCACAGTAGGACTTTTGGAGACTTCTTTTAGCATCTTGCAGTCCGCTTTCAGGGTGACTTTGCTTGGATGGCCAGACCTGGGCGTATTTTAAATGTGTTTCACAGGTAGACTTTTTAAAAAATTTTCTAACTGTTTTAAACTCTTTTGAGAACTTTTTGAAATACCTTACCAGACGCAGTCAGGAAACACACCAAACTAAATGTCTGAGGGTTTAAACAGGGCAAACCCCTTTCAAAATTCTGAGTAATGATGCTCTAATTTTGCTGACTTGCTCTGAAACAGAAATTTTGAAGTTATTTTCTTCAGTTTTGTATTTCTGTAAAGGTTATAAAAATACCCTGTTTGTCATAAGTCGTCCTAACTTTTCCACATAACTGTATTTGATCACTGTTTCTTTTGTAAAACATTTTTAATGGTTATTTTTCTGGCTCCAGCCATTAAAAGCCAAGCATAGCTACTTCAGTTTTTTTATTTTTTCAAAGAGCACATGAATGCATCATGCCCTGACGGATTGGAAGTCCCCCCTCCATCTCCTCACCTAGGTATTTAAAGCTGCAGTTGCTGTTTTTAGGTGGCCGTGATGTAACTGGTGGGACTTCAAATGTAATTCTGGTGTTGAGGAAGGACCGCTGCCGTAAATGTTTGATGAAGTATGAGGCACTCTGCTCGCACCGCCCCGGCGTTTTCCCAGGCTGCCCGTGGAGGAAAGGGCTTTTTAAAGTGTGACTCGTCTCTGTCAGGGCCAGGTGGAAGCCCTCGGGTGCAAATGAATCATAGGGAGGTTACCACAGAAGAAGTGTGTGCTGCCTGCCCCCTACCCCCAACACACACACACACACACACACACACACACACACACACACACACGCATGCACGCATGCATGCACACATACACAAACCATTTCCCCCCTGTCCTTCTTGATATCTTGTTCCCTTCACCCTACCATGCGGAGCCACCTGGGTACAGTATTCCCAGGGTTATAATAGTTTTGGATTTTTAGTTTTTATTTTGTTGTGACTTTTTGTTTGTCTAATTCAGTTAAATTTAATTAGTTTTTATATTGTGTTTGCTAGTTTTCGTTTGTTATTGTTGACTCCTGAAACACTAGCTGAAACACCCAGCGGCTCTGGGTGTAGCATAGCCGATGCAGAGAGCGAAAAAAAAACGATACCAAGGTTTTTGAGTTGTTCAACTGTTTTCCTGCAATATGTTTTCTTTGCTGTGGCGTACTGCACTAATCCCTACATCTCCAGGTCTTATTGTAACGAAATTGTTCTACCTTGTAAACACGGCTACGGATGCCAAGTAAAATAATCGTCTTTTTGCCTTCGAACGTTTTGCACATGCTTCAGATGTCCAGATGTAAACAATAAGACGCAATGTGTCTGTACATCAATTGGATAAGTAATACTCAACAAAAGATATCATTTACAAAAAATGTTTTTGCTAATTGTTGAACAACCCACTGTCTCTTGTGGTCTCTGCCAACTTTTGCAGTCACCATTTTGTGCCACTAGGAGGAGTCTGGAGTGCTGCAATTTGTGAACGGTAAACTGCTATGTGTGCTTTTGTTCGAAAGGCTGATACATTCATAATCACAAAAACAAAGGATATCATCTTTGTAATTTCAGTATGTTTTACTTTTATAAATGCATGGTATAGGTCCAATTAGTTTTCACTTAGTTCAGTTAACGAAAATGTTTACTCAACTTCAGTTGTTTTTTTTTTTGTTTTTTTTTTTTGTTTTTTTTAGTTAACTATAATAACCTTGAGTATTCCTGTCTCGGGCGTTTATCCCTTTTGGCAGTGGCCGACGTCTCCCACTTATCGCCCCTGCACAATCTCCTGGACTGTCCACCGGCGATGCAAAAAAAGACAACAAAAAACGCAACCTTAATATTATTGTCATGTATTTAAGGTCTGAAAGCTGGAGAAGGGCCAGTGGGCGTTGTCTGACAGGGAATCAACAGAGCGTGGCATTTCACCATCTGGGCCACACAGGGATCAGCACAACACGAGTGCCTGATCTAGATACATCACTAGCCATCAACGGTCTGAGAAAGCTCCATGCTTGTTACACAGGACAGGACGTGCTACTGCGCTCGCCCCGCAGCTCTCTCTCTTTCTCGCGCTCTCTCTATCCTCCTGCTCTTGCTACGTCTTTGTGGATCTTGCAGTAGAGCACAATATGGACGTAGTCAAGCTGTTGTGATTGCTGTCTTTAGGATTACTGCAGCAGCGTGACAAAGTATTTTCCCCAGCAAAGATTTTCTCCGTTTTTGCTTTTTAGTCATTCATAAATGCTTCTGATGACCAAACAAATTTTATATTTGACAAAGATGCAAAGGATTCTGATGATTAAAGTTTGGGTATGTAACTTTCCCCGGGCCATTTCGAAACCTTTGGTTTTGTAGTCCACAGAAAATGTTCCACAAAGTCAGGATGTTTTTCCATCAGTCTTTAAGTACGTTACGTCAGATGTGGTTTTCATCTTGTTACTCCCCCTTAGATGCTTTTCTACCCCGACTCTTTCTTACTGCTGATTCATGAAGTGAGTCGAGGCCGGCGGATCTTCAGCAGGTATTCTTGGTTCTTTGCTGACCTCCTGGATGACTCGTCTGCGTCCTCTTGGTGTAATTTTGGTACGGCCGCCCACACCTGGAACGGTTCACCGCCATTCTGTGTTTTGTCAGTTTGTGAATAACGTCTCTCACGCTGAATAACTGGTGTCTTTGCAACCCTTTAAAGGCTGACTGATAAAAATAAATGGATCTGTTTAATATCTGCTCTTGAGTTATTTTTGATCTGCGGAAGAAGAAATCTGTTAAACACTGAAATGTTCAATGGTCAGATGTTTAAAATACTCTTTTTATTTTATTAATATGTCTCTTCTGACTTGAAAGTCATTTAATTTATCTGTCTGCTGTAATTTTAATTGAGTTAATTGCAATTAGTCACATTTTAATAAAAAACTCTATATGGACAAAATACGCTTAATTTTCAATTCAGGATATATTTTAGTTGCTAAATTATTGACTAAATCTAGATACTACAATTAAGCGTTAAAGGAAACGTCTGTGTGTTTAGCATTGAGATGCTTGGATAGCTCTGCTAATAGGCTAACTCCTTTTAGCACAACTTGAACTAAAAGTTATTCAAGTTCAACATTTTGCCCTCACTTCATGAGTCGCCTTTTCCAGCGCCCCTCAGTTTGTTTTTTGAAACAAAAATGAACCTCCATTGAGCCAAGAGAAAAAATTTATCATCCATTGCTTGTGTGCAAACGTGCAAATTTAAAGTTTCAGACCTTTTTGTATGTTTAAAACAAGCAAACAAGAAAAATACCTCAATCTCCGAAGATAAATCATATAAAATACCAGTAGAGACGTGCAAAGTTCTGGTCTGCAATTATAAAAAGGGTTTTCCATTAGCTTTAAGGAAGAGCCTCAGCATCAGCATGCCATATCTTAAAATGTTAGATTGTTTTAATAATCTTTTACGTGAGTTCCAAACCTGCGTACTCTTAAGATTATCATCTCCTTACAGCTCAGGCTCATCTGCGTTTCTCCAGCTGTGTCCAAACAGTGTTTTGTAAATCCTTCCGTATGTGCCATCTCCAGGATGACATTTGTGAAGGCCAGTGTGAGAAACAGCTGAAATGCTGAAGCAGTTCCCTCATTGTGGGAAACATTAACTCCTGTGGGACCGGCGGTCTCCTTTCTGACATTTCTGTGCTGCCATCCTGCCCTGGCTGCCAAGTGATGGTGAGGACCAGGTTGTCTTGACATCACTTTGACAAAAAAGTTTCTCATTCAAAAAGTTTCTCATTCATTTCTTGCATATTGCTTTTGGTTTTCTTTCGCATTTTTAAATGTACATTTTTAATGCTTTATTTTGTATTTAATGTTCTCATTTATAAATTGTAGTAAATGTTTGACAAATCTTTTAATCTCCATGGCAACAATACAGCTGTGCAAAATGCCTGGCTGGACCTAGCTTCACCTTCTGGGCGCAGCTCTTCTTTGGAGCTGCAGTTTCCAAGCTTCCCCTGCGATTCCCCCACTCAGCTCCTTCAGACTAGCCAGCAGCAATTAGCAGCAAACACCTGGAACTGCACATCTGCTGCGCTCATTATAGGAGCTACTTCTCAGTGAAACGCTGGTAAAAACATTAAAGGGGTAAATGAGGAGCCATGTTATGATGACTTCCTGAAGGCGGAGCTTCAGAAAGAACTGGAGTTTTTAAAGAGACAGAGGCCCAATGTCAAGATGTTAAATTACAAGGTCAAATTTATTTTAAGTTGATATATATTGCATTTTTTAACAACTAAAGTGCATAAAGTTACTTGATTGTGTTATAAAATGACAACACATAACACTGTCCCTTTAGTACTTTGACATACAGAGGAGTTAATGAAGGACTCAAAGAGAGCAAAGTGCCCAGGAGCTATGGCTGCAAAACAAGCCCAAATCATCACTCCTCCTCCACCATGCCACAAGCTTAGTTGCAGGTGTTAGTTTTTCTTTGAGCTTAAACTCTGCTTTAGTCCCATCTCTTCAAAGTCATCTGGTTTATTTAGAGGCAACTTAAAATTTTTCTTGGGGAAAAAAGAGACTTTTAACTTGTTCTGTTTAAATCCAGGCCCATGCCAGGAAACCAATCCATGTCGTTAATTGTCTTTAATATGTGTTTATTTGGGCCTGTATGTAGAATTTTGAGCCTATTAGAGACAATTTGAAAAAATTGAGAGCAGCTTGTATGTAACTCTTCCTTTTTTTTCCCGAGTACTGCACACTTTGAGCTTTGGGTGAATTCACTAAGATGTGTCCAGTAGTCAGAAGATTAGAATTGAGCTAATTTTTGCAGCTTTGAATAATCTTCCTCACTGTAGTGACAGATTTTAAATAGTTTAGAAAGAGCACTATAATCCGCTCCAGACTGGGTTCCTGTTTTTGCTCCTGTGGGGTCTCTGCTGAAGTATTTCCATTTTGGCTTTGTGTTAATACAAGACTGTATAAACCTTTTTAAACTAACTTCTCAGTCCTGATTTATATTATATTGCCTTTATGAGTAATTTTTAACATCATAACTTAGTGTCAGAACAAAAGATTTGAAACTAGGTATCAATTTAATACATTTCCTGTAAGACTTTATGCATGAGGCAGACCGCAAAGGGAGGCATTGTAAAGCAGCAGGGAGGTAATTATTGTCATTTATATATTTTATTTTAAATGTACGCCATCATTTAGGTATGATAAGTGCAGACAAATTAAATCTAATCTTAGCAATTTAATTAGCACAAAGTTTGATTTAACTCTGTTGCTGCAATTTGCAGTTGCTTTCTATTAAAATGAATTAAGCTTTGCTGAGTGATCATTTGATCTTTTCTATGATTCATACCATCAATTTTAAATTCAATAAAGCACCGCAAGAAAATGTGCTGCTGATTTTATTTTATGTGTCACAAATTATATGAGTCTGCTAATATAACTGCTGGTTGACAATCTTAGGATAATATTTAGTCACACTGATAATAACACACCCTGAAAGAAGATAATCTGATATCCTTCCATACTAAACCAATAACAAATCTAAGAAGTTGGCTAATTATGCAGCTATTCTCTTGTCTTATGTCTCAAGAGAATAAAATAACTACATTGTGTGGCTGAGTTTCTGTGTCTGTGGCTCATTTCTGGTCTCTGCTTATGTAAAGTCATTTGACTTGTCAAGTCAATTGTAAATTTCCATTTCAAAACTACTACCAACAATGATCAAAAATCTCAATTTCTTTCCAGTCTCCCTGCTACGACTAGCCATCACTTATTCACAGAGACAGAGGTGACGTCACACTGTGTGTGTGAGAGGAGTCGGCGTAAAACAGAAATCTCATGTGTGTTGCCGTCTTCCATAACGGGGATTAAAAGCTAAAAATAATAATAATAAAACGGAGTGGTTTTGCTGTTGAAAGTTCAACCTTCCTGTTATTGTTGAGGTTTTGCACCTTCTGTAGAAGCAGCAGCGTTAAAGAACTACTGACATACAGTCTCTCCCTGGTTAGCGGATTTCTACACTGTTTGTCTTTCCTCTGACTTCATTTTCAAATACCTCACTGATCCGCGTTGAGTTATTTAGTATAAACTTTTACACCGAAGAGTGTTGGAGTTGGTTTTGGGTTTCTGACTAATAATTTTAGGTTTATAGTTTTCAGGACAGGATGAAAATGGCAGATTTGATTATGTTTACTCATCACTGAACGTATATGGGAGTACTGAACAAACTGGACTCATAGGCATACAACCTTTGGTTTGTAGATTAACCTGATTTAGAACACAGAACTGTATCCTCATCCATGGTACCTATGGAACATGGTGATTATACAAGTTTTTTTTCTTTGCATAAACACAACATATGCAGTTTTTTTCCCATGAAAATATATATTTTTTAATCAAATCTGAAACCATTTTTAACACTAACCATTAGAGGACCACCAATTGCAGTTTATTGGCCGATCACTGTTCTCCAAAAAGCCTGACCTGCCGATTCTGGTTTTGGAGTATTTTGTCTAAAAATGTAGCAATAAAGTCACTAAGTTGGCAACAGTGGACGCGGATGTGCAGACGTGACCCTGTGGTCAGTTAGTGGCTGATTTAGAGATGCTTCATCTTGAGTCAGCACACAGCTTCAGTTGTTACAGCGAGAAAATAGTGAAGAGCCCCAAAATCTGGGTGCAGTGATGGACTCAGACCTGAACCTCAAGAGACACATAAAGACAGTTACAAAGTCGGCCTTCTGTCACCTGATAGAAGACATCTCCAGGATTAAAGAACTAGTAGGCCAGAACCAGAACCAAAGATGGAGAAGCAGCATTCAGCTTCTATGAACCACAAATCTTTAACAAACATCTAGAAAACTTTAAAAAGCTGAAACACAGAGTTCCTTTAAATCAGGCATAAAACCCCACCTGGTTAGAGTTCCCTTATATTAGTAGTAAGTGGAACATTGACCGAAATATTTGACCATTCTGATGATGTAATGTGAAAATGTAATGTTTATTGTGTTATGTTTTTGTGATGTAAAACACTTTGAACTGCCTTGTTGCTGAAATGTGCTATACAAATAAACTTGACTTCTTTGTAAAGGTAGATAAGATCAGTTAAGATTTTATCCATCGATCCCCCAAAGGGAAGGAAATCGGGGTGGATTTATCGGTGCTACCACCTGTAAACAGATTTCTGTCTGCTATTAGCTTGGATTGCAGCGAGGTTGCACTGTTTCTGGAGCTCAACCCCAAGTGGCCGTTCATGAAATGCTAAAAATTTAAGGGCTGCCACTCAAGACTGTGCTCATTTCTCCGCCTTAGGGACTGGTAAAAGTTCATAAATTTTTATCCAACCAGACAGGTCTCTCTACCCTTAATCGGAGCTTATCCACGATTTCCTTTCCGTCATCTCTCGGGTGTTCCGATCCTTCCAAACCTGTCAATCCAGACCTCTGTCAGCACTGAGGTCCGTCTCCACTGTAATAGGACCCACAGCTCCATTTATTTCTCCTAGTGTACAGAAAAAAAAAGAAAACACAACCAGAGTGCCATGTAAATTTCATGGCATCCTCTGCTGTTGCTTCTAGCAAAGAGAAGAGTGCAAAGAGAGTGAAAAATAGTCCCAGGACTGAAGTTCTGTCATGGTACGGCTGAAATATGCATAAGCTCCACTGTAAGCTTGATGTTGTTGTCTGCTTAACGTTGCTGCCTAGATGATTGGAAGAAAAGGCTTTTGTTAATGAAGTCAGAAGAGGATTAGGAGTAAACAAGTTGTCAGGGTCAGCGAGGAAGCTAATTAGGAGAGTTTTAATGATGTAATAACTTTCTTTGCTGTGGCAGGAGAGAAGTGTAATTAATTTCTCTGTCCGTGTGTCTTTGTTCTCTTCAGGAACCTGCTGGATAGAGACACGTTCTCCAAGTCTGATCCAAGTAAGCTTCTCCCTGACTTATCTGTTTTCCTAGTCCAACCTACTCCCCCAGACACGCACACACGCACGCACGCACGCACGCACGCACGCATGCACGCACACACACACACATCACCAACAGGTCCTCTCAACAGCTCCCAGCATGTCTTACAAACATGTAAAAGCAACCTGCACGCGTACATTTTAGCAGATAAACTGGCACCACACGCCAACATGTTTTAACTGAACAAAAACAGACTGGCATTCACTGCAAATGTACACACACACACACACACACACACACACACACACACACACACACACACACACACACACACACACACACATTACCCACAGCTCCACACTGTTTGGCCTGTGTGAATCAGTGGGCATTTGCATATGTCAGGGGTCGTATTCGTCACTGTTCTCTGCTCTCAATGTGAGTGAGGGGAACCAGATCACTCACTCACACACACACACACACACACACACACACACACACACACACACACACACACACAAGTACCGACCTCACTTGCACAGACACACACCTCACTCGCTTGGCTGTTTTCATTTGACTACTAGTCTGGCTTTTTTAAAAGGTTTTGATCTACACCTTCATTAAAGGTGCATTCACACCAGCTGTCTTTAGTTCATTTTAGTTGAACTCTCGTTTGTTTGTCGAGAAAGTCTGGTTCGTTTGGGGAGGTGTGAATGTAAATTAGACTGGATGTGTTCTTTGTGTCAAAAACGCATCCAACGCATCAAAACGCATCCAACGCATCAAAACGCATCCAACGCATCAAAACGCATCCAACGCATCAAAACGCATCCAACGCATCAAAAACGCATCCAACGTGTCAAGTCGGACGCTTGATGTTGTGCGTCAAAATCACTCTTGACCCTCGTCTGAACAAGGCATGGAGGAGCCTCTTGACTTTTGCCTTTTTTTTCCTCTCCCTCTCTCTTTGTACAATGGCGGACAAATTACGGAGAGTGTCGCAGCTTTATTCACTGAGAGCAAGAAAATGTCATTATCAAGCTCCTCAGTGCCCTGTTTGAATTCACAAGACAATTCATAGGCGTTGTGAATTTGAGGTTCACAGCCTGGCTGCGGGTTGATGAGGGTCACTTTGAGCACCATTTTCATCTCACCTGAGCCCAGTTTGATGACCTGCTGACCTTCCTCGGTGCCTCAATCTCCTAGCAGGACACCAACTACAGACCACTACATGGTATAGCGAAGTCTCTCTGATTGTTTGAAGCTCCATCTGCAAAGATTCAGATTTTCCAGCTGCAGTGTTGGCTACGTTGGACGTGCTTTGAATGCTCTAAGTGCTTCATACGCTCACCAGAAGACACATTTTGAGACGCACCGCGAGCTTTCTTGCAGCCCCCTCATAGATTTTGCATGTAAACCAGACGCCTCTAACACTCAAATCCTGTTCGGTCTGAACGTAGCTTAATCAAACTCTGATGTAGACCAAAAGCTTGAACTCTGGTCCGCCTACAAACCTATGTCTTGGTTTGGCTGGAGTGAAGTCTGGTGTGGTATGAATGCATATATGAGAGCCAAGCGGATCAGAGACCGCTCCAAACGCAGGAAGTGGACCACAATGGAGGACATTCTGGGTAAACACAACCGTAACAAACACAACTTTCTACCGCTAGCTGGAGAAACGACTCATGGTCTTTTGCTAAAGACAAATGAGAAATCCTACAACCATTAAAATCTGACGACACTATTTTTATTTACATTTCATGAAGAAGGAAGTCACACTCTGTGTCTTTCTTCTTCATAGGTTTTTGTGTCGTATCCTTCAGTAGTTCTCGGTGCAGCACCACCACAGGTGATGAGGTGAACAGGTTTTTGCTTTATTTGACACAGTGCAGTGCCACAGAAAACTGCAGCAGCTGAAAATGTAACAAATGTTGCAACTTCGGTCCCCAATCAAACCGAGTCCACCGACTATCAGGATTAAAAGCATCCTAAGATCTCAGGTTACAGAAATGAGATGTTCCATTACTTGTTAACTTGCTTCCCTCAATACAGAAAACTTTCACCTATGAGACTCACATCCTGACACAGAACTCTGTCGTCTGGTTTGCTTCCTTCAACTTGTTCGCAGTTGACTGTCCAACATTTAAATGAACCATTTTTTGTTGAACGTATAATAAGCCTGCTTGATTTGGATTTCCTTTTTTTATATCCCCAGTGTTATGAGCCATCTGCCGTTTTGTTTTTGCCCATTTTTACTGTAGAGGATGTGTTTATGCGAGTCCAGTAAATAATATCCCCCAGTCGCTTAGAGCCGTTCTGGTTTTAGGGGTCACAGTCTGTCATTTTGCATACAAGTCAACTGTCCCAAATCTGCGTTTGTATGTATCTTATTCATGGGAATTCTCAGCTACAACAACAAAAATGAACTAATATGCAATGGCTGACATCAGAGTGGGTCAGAGTACGGATTTTTAATATCCAACCTTTTTTTAATTTATTAATGATTAATCGATCGGCAAATTAGTTGATGATTATTTCAACAATCGATTATTCACAATCGTTTCAACCCTACTCTATAACAATTTGTCTCATAGCCATACCATTCTAATTCATGTCACATAAGGTTCCACACAGACGCCTGTCCTCAGTCCTGTTCAAGATTTATCGTAATCCCTCGTTTACATCGCTCACTCCTGCGTTTCCGCTAGCAACCCGGACGGCTCTGTCAGACTCTGCCGTAGCTACGATTATCGTGGCCTGAGCTGCTGTGAGCTGTGTGGTTGGTTGCTGGTGAAGCCAAAAACTGCAGAGCTCCCAGAATTGTGGATTGGACCTTTAAATGTCAGATGGTGGGAAAGGAAAGGAGGATGAGCATCCCTGCCCGCCCCAACGCTTATCCAAGGAGGCACTTGTGCTGCGTCCATGTCTCTGCTCTGCTGACAGCACTGGCCCCAGTCACACAGCATTAGACTGCCTCGACAGAGCCGCACACACACACACTCACTACCGCAGACACACACATACATACATCTCAGGCCACCGGCAAGCTCACAGACCTTATTCATATCAGCTTATAAAGCTGAACAGCATTCCAGTGTTTTACTTTTTTGCATGTTTGTGACTGTGTGCATGCGTGTGTGTGTGTGTGTTTCATCCCTTGTGTTTGCTTCAGCAGACTGGAAAAGGGCATTAAGCAGACAGAACCCTGTCAAAGTATGTATGTACCTTCTGTACTGCCTACATTGTAGCAGTAAATATAGCCTGGAGTAATCTGGACAAACGAGGTTTTAGGTGAACGCACCACTATGTGTGCCATGCATCTACTGCTGTTCACAGATGTTGTTCTTAGCCTTTGTTAGTAATGCAAGGTCTATTCCTCAATCAGTGCTTTATATGATGCAAATGTGGTAGCGTGTTGATTCCAAATTAGCTATCAAGCTATCCAAACCATTCTGGCCAAATGCAAAAAAAAAAAAGTAATCCGTAAAAAATAAATGGTGTGCCACACCTAAACTTTGCAGTAACTGTTTCATCAGATATTGGCCCACTCTTCCTTGTGGAATTGTTTCATTTGAGCAATGTTGGGTTTTTTCTTATGAACAGCTTAGGTTTCTGAATTTTTATTTTAAGACTGACCTTTTTGTTACTTTTGGTCAGGAGTGACCAAAGTATTCTCTTAAAGCTGCAGTACCTAACTTTTGCAAAAATATGTTTTTTACATATTTGTCTGAAAAACATGCACCGCTCCCAATCAAAAACAACCAATCAGAGCTAGGAGGAGTGGTTTAGTGCTGTCAATCAACCTTGTGTATATGCCTTGTGTATGTAGAAATGGTGGTCAAACAACAGTCTTCGGTGGCCATGCTAACTAACCTGACCAACCATTATTCTGTTGTAATGCACCTGCTGTAGTGTAGCAGAGAGCAAGTGGGGGGAGAATGTGAGCAGCGCATACACAAGATTAATTGACAGCGCTAAGGCCCTCCTCCTGGTTCTGATTGGTTGTTTTTAGAGAGTGGAGTATTTCTGCAGAGGACAGCAGGACTATCGAGGGAAGGCACAGGAGCTCAATTTTTTTTTCCCCCACAGATTTTCTGTGTTATGCTGTCAGGACTTAATGGTAATTTTAACTATGTAAAAAGAACAAATTTTTTAATGTAAAAAAAATTACATCCTGTAGAATTAAGTGCTTGGACAGTCTAACCGTTCTTCAGCTGCTCAGCAATCTGTAAGTCAGATGCGCTCCGACACCCTTCTATCAACATGCATTAAGATTCTCAACAGCTGCGCTACTGAAAAGAGCTGCCTTCGGTGCCAACGACCCCGGCACCTGGTTCACCTGCGGCCCTGCGTCTGACTGGAACACATTCTGAGATTTATCGTTCATAAACACGGCGAACAAATCCTAAATGTGTTAGTTTGGCTTCCCTTAAACATTCTTACACTTAAAACTTTCCAACACATCAGCTTGACAAACTTTCTTTTCGTAAGATCTTTGCCTTCCTGTTTGTTGCTTTATTCCTTTGACCTGTTGGTGTCTTTCAGAGTTAACAGCGCCGTCAACGATTTCCCTGTTTCACATTTTTCTGCATTCACGCTGCAGACAAAGGCGTTGTTGTTTTGTTTTGTTTGCACCAAAGCTATATGTTCAAGGCTGGAGTTTGAAAGGAAAAAATAATAAAACTATTTCACAAGTTATCAGTAAAATCCAGAGCATGTCGGCTCATCAGCTCCTGTCCAAATGATCAAATTTGTTCAAAGGAAAAAAAAAATAGAATTAATCAGGTCTGATTTTGAAACTGGAGATAATTTTCGCTCTCGATCTTCAACAGCTCATAATTTCATGATTAATTCTCTCATGTCCATTCATCAGTATGTAAGCAGCTCATATATTAACATGTGCATAAATTTGCAATTAATGAATGCTGCAGGTAATGATGATGCACGTTGCCTCGGAAGGTGTTGCCTCTGCAATCAGAACCTCATGTCATGAAATCAAAAGTATTTTTATTTTTTTTAATAAAGTCTTCCAAGTCAGAACCAAAGATAGCGGGGATGTTGAACCGAACTTAAGATGCCAGATGTATCCATGCTGGGGTTTGTTCACATATTTTATAAGAAAACAAGATAAGGACTGTCAAAGGTTGCTTTTCTTGGTCTATTAGAGTTGGTAATTCCAGCTGTTCAGGTGGAATGTGTTGGAAACGCATAGTCTGCTCTCCTTGTGATGTGTTCTTGTTAGATGGTTCCCAAGGTATAGCATATCGATTGGAGTAGGATACATCGATTGATTAATGAAATATGGTTTGTCATCGGATTAAAACAATAAAGTAAAACAATAAGGTATTAGAGTATTTTACACAAAAATTTGAATCTATGATGTCATCTAATTGCCTTTATTTTACACAGAAAAACAACAGCTACTCCTTATTGATGCACCGATATGAACATCGGGGCTGCTATCGATATTTCATTAATTTGCTGTTATGGCTGATATCCGATATATCATACATATTCTCTACCATTTTGACACTTTGACAAAAAAGAAATTTGGAAATAAATATTGGCTGTTAATACTCACACAGTTTTATTTATCGAGCCTATACCAATATGGTTAAAATTGAGTATTATCGGCGAATACAAATGTTGGTTCTGATGTATTGTATGCCCCTAATTATTACGTTTTAATAATGCCGTCTATAATCTTAAAATTTTTGACTACGAGTGGAATATGGACTTAAAATTTTATCACTTTTGCCTTGTGTACTATTGTGATGATGACAAAAGTGACAATAAGAACTATTTATTGCTTCTTTTTCAGGTAACTATATGTATTTGACTGCTATAACTGTGTCACAACAGTTATAGCCCTACCAATACAAAAAATGATCTTACAAAACATTCCCATTTGCAATACACTTGTCTAGAACATGAATCACGTAAAGAAGTGTGATTTGTATTGCAGAACTCCACACAGTAAGTGCAGTAGTTGTATTTTCACATTTATTGATGCTTCCATTTAAAAAAACAGTGGGACGAGAGGCAGTGTACACCCTGGAGAAGACAATAAAATGCTAAAACTGAACACTAAAGAGAGATGAGAATCGAGCGGAATTGGCTCCTGTTCTATAGAACTCCATTATTTCCAAACTGACATGTTCCCTTTATTTTGCTTCACAGTCTTACCATAACGTCTGCGGAGTCTGCATTAGTGGAAGAAATGAAACAAACATGAAATTAAAAAAAATGTAAAAGATCAACAGGAAAGAAAATTGATATAGGATTTCAAAAGTAAAACAGGAGTTCTTTATCTCAGTTTTTTTTCCAACCACAATGGTCTCTCCTCCTGAATGCATTTTGCCAGGTAACACATGTAAAAGTGTGTCGTATGACTGGATTTTCTGACTTAATGTTGGCTGACATGGGGCTCGTGTTTGTGAATACCGTAAAGGCTGCTTGAATGCAAATGAAATGTCACATTAGTGACAGCTGATTGCCTGGCTCTGTTCTCTCTCATGGTCCATCCTCAGGAAACACTCACAGACTCCTACTAACGTTGAGTAGTCCCATCAGAATACTGTCCTTCACTCCCCACCCCTCCGCTCCCCAACTCCGTGAAATATCACTGTGCTGTGAGGTGGAGTTCCATCTGGATTTAATTAGGACAAGGTTCTGTCACGTCAGGATGTGGATAAAGAACTCCCTCTTGGCTGGCCTCAGAGTGTTGCTTCTCTGCTGTTAAATACTCTCAGTTGAATCTAACCCTCTCCTTTTCTCTGCCCTCCTTTGTTTCCTTCTCAACAGTTTGTGTTCTGTACACTCAAGGGATCGCCAACAGAGAATGGAGGGAGGTGAGTACCAAGTGAGACGGTTGGGGAACGGCTGGCTAGGCTCCCAGTCACACGCTGTAGCAGCATAAAGATGTTTTGAAAGCTGGTAGGGCTGAAACGATTAATCGTGATCATTCATGATTAATTGACTAACCATGATTAATCAATTGATCATGATTAATCAATTGATCATTATTGGTTGATTAACCACAATTCATTGCTTAATTAAAATAATTGTCAACTAAATTAGTAATTGATTAATTGCAAAACTGGAGAAAAAGACCATTTGTTGAAAGAACAACATATTAACCCAAAACCGTACCAACGATGTATACAGTTTACATTTAAGATTTATTTTTAGCTTTTAGCTTTACCTCATTCAAATTTTGGAAACAACAAAAAATGTCCTGTTAAGCACCCTTTGTTGGCAAACTATTAATCAGATGTATCCTTTGCTACAAATGATCCAGCATTCACTAAAGAAAAGCACTGTTGTTGCATTTTAGGCTACGAAATGTTTTTCTTTTTAAAAAAAGGAATTGAAATATTTGTTTATTTTCATTTTCTTTATATTTCTAATATTTGATCAAAAAGGTTTAAGTTGTTAAATGAATTGTCTCCAGAAAGTGGCTAACATTTTTTTAGCCAACTAATCGCCAGTGAAATCTGTAGACAGCATTGAGATGATATTTTAGGCTTGAATAGTTTTGCCTCACTTGAACAGTTCAACTCCTTTTAGCACAATTTGCACAAAAAATAGTCATTTCCGAAGTCCCGTCAGATTGTTGTTGTTTCTTAAGCAAAAATAAACACTGGTTGTGCATGTGTTATTTGCGGATGTCGCTTGTGCGTCAGATTAATGGCGGTACCAGAAACTCGCAAATACAAAGGTTCCGGTCACGTTAAAGTCCTGGCCCTAATATTCATGGATATTTTTATTCACCTATTTTTTCATACATTTTTTTTTTAACTGCTTTAAACTTGGTAAATTATGTTGTTTTCTGTGTTTACAACAATGCACATTATGTTACAGTGACAATAATAATCTGTCAAGCACTAAAACAATAGTAAAAGCTAATTGGTTGATTTGTCTTTCAGTTTGGCAGGACAGAAGTCATAGACAACACCCTCAATCCTGACTTTGTCCGCAAATTCATTGTGGACTACTTCTTCGAGGAGAGGCAGAATCTTCGCTTTGACCTGTGAGTTAACACTCGACTAATACGTGTCAATGTGTACATGTTTGTGTTTGTGTGTGTGTGTGCGTAGGTGTGTGTGTGTGTGGGGGGGGGGAGGTTGTGTGCAAAACCATGAGTGAAAGTGCTGCTTTGTGTTTAGCAAAGTTGAGCTGCGACTGAAATATTCATAGTTGGCAGGCACCAGAGATGTAAGCCTTCACTCCCCTAAATAAAAGAGAAGTTTTTTCTGCTGCTTATAACCTCTACTTTCATTTAAAGTAAAAGTCAAAACACAAGTCTGGACACAATAACACATTTTTGCTACAATTTGAATCTATTTCCATCTGTTTCTATGTAATGAAGTGTACTCTTAGACACATCTGTGATTTGCAGTAGTACTTATATTTACGTTATTTTGTCTTCTTCCTCCTCTTTTAAAGCCCGCTCACATTCCGTGGTACTAAGAAGTGCATAAAAAGCCCTTATGAAAGTAACAAATTACCATGTTTTTACAGCAGATGCACAAGATTGCTTGGTCTCGAATCCTTTTAGGCCTAAGTGCAGCATTTGACACAGTTGATCATACAATTTTAATTGACTGCCTTGAGCGCCGAGGGTCAGTGCCGAGTCTCCCAGAGCTCACCGCTCGGCTGGAACCTGCTACGCTAAAGCAGGTCATTTCTGCGGCTCGCGTGGCGGAAATAAGCCTCGCCGCCACCCATTTGGTGACCCCCCACATCCCCCTCCATGGTCCGTGACTTTAATTTTTACTGGACGCTTTTTGTACTGTGTGCTTTTAATACATTTTCCTAATTTTTTTATTTTTTTTTGTACGTTTTAAATGAAGGTCGAGCTTTAATTTTGACACTCTGACTTTATAGATCGCTATTCAACATACCTGGAGCTACAACAATACCGCCTGTATGAAATCAGCATTATTTAAGAAAAAAAAAAGCCAACTGGGTAGGTTCATGAAGTGATATGAATAAGTTTGATGTATTGGCTGCATTTTCAGTCTGTCTGGTTCTGATTAAACGGCGAGCTCGATGTTAACGCGGGATCAGCTAATCTGTGTTTGCCCAGGTGGAGAGTCTCATGCTGTAATCCCGTTGGCCAATTAAAAAAAAAAGTATCTAATTTAGTTAAATCTACAGCTGTTGCTGTAAATTATAGCTTTGTGATGATTTGTGGACGATGATGCATAAAACATGAGTATGGTGGAAACGTGGGGGTGCGGTCCTTCTCACGCTCATTTTGGGATCAGAATTAGCTGAAATAATGATTTCAGATGTTTGCTGTCGATTGATTTTTTTCTTATTAATTTACATTGAACATCACAAACTCAGGCTCATATACCCAAATGGCATGCTATATTTGGGAAAAATATATTTTAGCTTATAAAATGGGAAATGACTGCCTTCCAATCCAGGAGCTCCATTTTGTTTTTACTTGGCTCTGATTGGCTGTACTCCCCCCAGAGTGGAGACAGAAAATGAAAATAAATATATGGATATTTGTGCGATGCATTCAAAGTGAAGTTTTCATGCTGGATCATGTCTGCATTGTTGCATCCAACACTAATCTGCTGTTACTTACATTTATGGATTAAATAACAAGACTTAGCATTACTGTCAGAAACTTCAAACAGGCTTACAAACTATTTGATGTGAAATTACAGCATCAGTAATGTGATTATGACTGACATGCAGTTAAATGGTTTGGTAATTAATTCATTAGGCTCAGGTTGCTGATCAGCATCACGATGATTCACACTATCCACATCTGACACATGCATTTATGTCAAATTGTTCTGCAAAAACATAACCCCAACCTCCTTAATGAAACCAGCTTCCTCACACAGAGTTGGACTGCTACACTGCGGCTCATGAAATATGGAAAACTCCTTTGTTAGTATCTTGGACTGTCTTAAGGACCCACGTTGCTTACAAGCTGCAGGAGGTTGCGCCGAAGGTCAAAGAGAGATAGCTAGCCGTTTGATCTTGTGCATGTTTGAATGTCAGAACCTAAGAAAAAAAAAAAAGCATGTGGAATCTGACCCTTCGTCATTTGCAGTGGTCAGCTTTTTGCTATTAGAGAAAACGTAGAGACAAAGAAACCACGTCTAATTCTGCCTGTAGTTTGTTGTAATATCACAGAACTTTACGAAAGTTTTTCAAGTTTACAGTTGGACAAACTGTAAACTTGACACATTAAAGATGAAGCAAAAGAAACTCAATGCATCTCTCAGGTCGGCCTGTCAAAAACAAATTTTGCCAGACGATAAATTGTTCGAGAAGATATTGCGATAAACGATAATATTGTTGTCTTGAGACTAGTTTCAATTAATATAATAGTAGTGGTATAATGATACAAGAATACATTTTCAAGAATCAGATTAGTTTTGTATATCTACATCTGACTTTATTAAACGTGAAAATTACTTAGTTGCAGGATTGTTACAATGCTGAACTTTCTAACAAGATACAGATGCTAAGAAAGATACTCTATGCTTTTTTCAGATGAGCAGCAACATTTTTAAAGGCACTGGCTTCTTTCTAGTTAAGAGGAAGTCAACAATATTTTAGCCTTCTTAATTTAGTAAAAGCCAATAAAGTGGGTCAGAATTCAGCTCTTGTTTATAGAAATATGTTTAAAAATGACACTTCCTAATTCATGCTTTATGAAATTTACATACTGTAGTGTTGGGGCCAAAAGAAATTTGACAATTTAGACAAATGTGAATTGGTCTGTTTGGATTGATTTTGACACCAATGAGTATCTTTGAATAATTTATTTTCCCAGAATCGATTACATCGAGATATTGACTATTTTGACCACCATTCTTTTCAGACTTTGATTAGGACTGTATTTGCCATCAGACTGCTAGAATCCCTGACAAGCAGTAAAGTGATAGAAACTGATAGTGTGTGACTGATAGTGTGTGCATGTGTGTGTCCTTGAGGGGTGTTTGCCGCCTATGCTGCATATATCACATTCAAAAACCAGAAAATTGTCCCAAATATAGCACAAACGACTCGTATTTACACACATTTGTGAGACGTTCAGGCTGTGCAGCAGTGTGGGTCCACCCCGCCCAGACTTCCTGCAGCCTCTCTCACCTCCCACATTCCTTATCACAGGACCAGCGCTTGCTCTTGCCTCCCGCCGCCCTCTGACGCTGTCCTGAGGTTGGGAAGTTGCTTTTATTGTAGCTTCCGCATTACTCCCACCTCTCTTATCTCTGCAGAAGGGTTCCAGTGCCTTTAGGACATCCATACAGGCAGACAGCACTGAGCTCAACACAAACACAAACCATCCCACCGCCTTCGCGCACAAAAGCCACAACAACGCTTTGCATCCGCTCTCCAAGTCTGCAAAATCCTGTTAACTCTTATCTAGCGACTGGCAGTGAGATAAGCGGTCTCTTTTTTTTTTAAATCATTATTATTATTCTTGTGTTGCTCACTGAAGCCAGTGGAAGCCCCCTGGCTGGATGGTTCTCTAATCAAGTGTGCTAAATTGGATCAGACTAAAAAAAAAAAAAAAAATGAAGGAAAATCCCTGCAAAAGAAATAAATAAATAAAGGAAGGATAGAGCTGTATTCACTTTATTTCACTAAACTAGAAATATTTCTTCTTAAGCAGGTAATAAAAATATGTCCTCACTTGGAACCGGATATTTATAGACATTTATCAAAGCCTGTTGCAGTAAGCAGTTAACCACCTGATAAATGAAAATGAGCTCAATAATTTCCATTCTAACCATTAATATTTTTTGAAGGACAATTTTGGTCATAGACATTTCCTAACACATTTTATTTATGGTTACGGTTGTAGTGTTTTTTTAAATTTCCATTCTAGTCATTGTTTTTGGTTGTCGTATACTTTAGATATCTCCCAGTTCCAGCTAAAGTTTACAAAATTAAACTTTATCAGTCTTTGAGAGAGCGAACTTGCATTATTATACCATCATCAATATTTAGGCTTAGACTTATTTTATTGTCATTTACAAAGACACGTAAGTGAAATTGGCAATGAGATGTCAGTGTTATCAATATCATTATATTATCAACATCTTGCTTGAAAAATTATCGATTGTCAGTGTTATCAATATCATTATATTATCAACATCTTGCTTGAAAAATTATCGATTATCGCAATAATTACTGAAACAATTTATCGTCCGGCAAAATTTGTTATCTGCAGAATCTGTAAGTCTGTCCTGTCGCTATGAGAAATCACTTTCTGTTCTGCGGAGCTATAGGCTGCTGTCAGGAGAAAAATTATATTTTTATCTCCCAGGTGATCCTATTCTATTTATTACTGCTCCAGTTTTACTACAGAACATAAACCAGCAGTGTTTATGCAGCCTCTGGTTATTAAACAGTTTACACAATAAACAGGAGAAGTCTGTGGGTCGTAACCATAAAAACTGAAAACTGAGTATCTGTTAAACACATTATATGCTGCGGAGACTTGGGCTGTAAAACCATGAAGCAACACAACAGCAGCAAGGGATGGGCAAATACTTGTGTCATTTATTTTTATCATTGGCAGAATTTTTCATTTATTGTGAAAATAACAATAAAGTCTGCACTCTCATTTTTGCAATCCCTCAAAACTAACAGAATGGTTGGGATTGGATTGTCGTAGAGGTGCAGAGAAAAATAGATTTTATGGGTAATTGATTCCATGGCTCAGGCTATCACCTGTCTTAATATTCCAGTAAGTGATGTCCGCCGGCCACTGACTTTTGGGACATTTTTTCTGGTGGAAAAACAATTCTGTTAATAAAATGAAACCCGGAGATGTAGCTATTATTTAGTATAATTTAGTGCGGTGCGCAGCAGCAAAGGGAGAGTAACGCAGAAAAACTGTTGAAGAATAACTCAAAACAACTTCTATTTTTTTCCTCGCTCTATGTGCCGACTACACTACGCTGATCCATTGCTATAGCAGCTGACTGACAACAACTCCATTAGCGTGTTAGGATTCGACACCAAAAAACATGCTGATATTCCCCACGCATACAACAGAATATTCAGTCCAATTTTGTTTTGTTTTTTTCAGGTTTGTCTTTTATTTTGCGAATATTAATAAGTGATCGTCTGAACACTGTAGTGGTTGATTAGTTCATGTAAACACCTGCTCTACTGATGACCTGTCAGAGAGTTGGTGTGTGGTCCTTTTTTTCTTACTGATCGGAAACACTGAATTCCACAGCACATCTACATGTTAGGTTGTCAAAGTCAAGCTAGCCTAACTGAGCTAATCTCCTCTCCCTCGATACACATATATTTTTTAATTTAAACTCTTTTCTAACCTGTGAAATGTGATACCCTCAGACCTTGCTATCTAGTTATCGCAGTGTTGACTATTTGTACTTTTAAGATTTAGTGCCTCATGTTGACAACTTGAAAGCTTATGCCAATGGTAGTCACCGATCTTGTGAGCGGGAGGTCACGTTGTAACATGTCTGTAGAAGAAGCGATTTGCTTAAGAAAGTAAGGAGTAAGGCAAAGAAACAAAACATTTCTATTCTACATCCACTAGTCGTGGAGTCGACTGCTGAAGCTGAGTAAATATCTCCAGGGTTATAAGGGGGTGAGAATGTGAGAATCTGTTATGGAGAATTGAGCTTTAGCACCAGGGTGGATAAAAGTAAATAAGCACTTCTATGTTTAGAGATGAAGTTGGTGGAGACAGTTCAGCGCATTTAAACTGGGACACAGCAGAGTATGGAGAATGTATTCTAGTCTGGTCATATCAGTGAAAATGGGATGCATGGTTTTGCTTTGTTTGTTTTTGTTTTTTCAAATTATACACAGAAATGGCATAAACAAATCTTTATATTCCATCTCCAGTGTGTTGTTCATTGTTGAACACATAGCCGGCTAATGCCACATTTGCGCGGCATCTCGTAACGATCAGTGTGAAGGCTTCAGGAGGGCTTCAGAAAGCTGTTAGGAAACCACGCTCCAGTGCCAGGGCTGCTGTAGTTCTGTTGTGGCCCCGTTTTGTTTGTGTACCATCATTAGTCATCATCGCTCGGTTCAAACCGAGCTCCGAGCGGCCCGCTCCCCCAGCAAGACGAACCGCACAGGACCAAGAGAAATCCTGTCTGGCTCAGTGCCGATGCAGAGTGATGTCATCTACATAAACACACACACACACACACACACGCACACACATGCACACACACGCACACACACGCAGTCACACACAGTTAATGTGAAGTCACAAGGTGCCTAGGGACATCTCGTCCAGCAAACACTTGTGTGTGTGCGTGTGTGTTGCTTGTGTGTGTGAACATGTGCAGCCGAATCCGTCATACATACATGGGTAACATGTCCCCCCGCCCCCCTCGCACCCCCTTTGTTCTTTTTTTTTAAACTACCTTTCTGTCCCTCATAATTAAATAAAAATAAATGAATCATTCATGAACATTGGACCGAACGTGAAACGCACCTGTGCGTTCAGCTGGCAGCACGTTGCGTAACAGCGGCGTGACTCCTTCACTCTTATGGAATGTATAGTACATTAAGCGGCGCTCGGCGCTCCGTCCTGCCGTGACACACAGCATCCACTCGCTTTTGTCAGCGGGCGCCTTATCAGACGTGGCATGCTGCCTGCCGAGGCTCTCCTATTTACACAGTCCGCCGCGCGCCGCCGCACACGTACATTGACGCGCACCTGACACGCTGAAGGTACTGTGTGTCACTGCAAGCAAACAAAGCTTGATAAATTGGTCTCTGGAGAAGGCAAGCGGATTATGTGGTCCGCGTGGCGCAGCGGCGGCTACTTGTAGGTGAACGGTTCAGCCCGCGTGGTCCGGGTGAAATGGGAAAAAAATGCGAGCTTGGTTAAATGTTTGTTTCAAATGAGTTTATCTGATTAGCGGTTTGTACCGTTGGGTTACAAAGAAGAGACGTAACATAGCAGAAATTATTTAAAGGTTCCTAACCCGCTTTGTTTCAAAAATAAATTCGCTTAATGGAAACACTGCAGTTTAAACAAACAAACAAACAAACAAACAAACAAACAAAAACTCTGGTTTTTCGATAAAACGTTTGGCGCTAGGTAGAGTGGTTTTTTGTTTTGTTTTGTTTTTGTTTTGACGGTATCGAAATTGGTTTATTTAATAAAACTCCAATGTCCAGATATTGTGCTAACCAAGAAGAAGACGACAGGATGTAGTTGGATGATGTGGGCATCGCATGATTTTTAATGACTTATTCCACAAACAAACATACTCACCTGGGTTTCTTATTGAATAGAAACAGCGCAATTTCAAAATTGCAAATATATCAGTCTGAGCCTCATAAACACAAATATAGATCTAATAAAATTATGTTTTTCAGAAGGGTGCAGCACTCCTGAAACTGCAAAGATTGTTGGGGCGTTGTCATAGAAACCATCAAATGTTTTGTGAGAACAAGATGCGAAATAGCCCTCATTTTGTAAAAAAAAAAAAAGGAGAAAAAAGGGTATTTTAATAATTTTTTATATATTGATAGAATTGTTTTATTTATGAAACACTTTCATACCAGAGGGAGGCTAAGACGACTGATATGGCTCCATAAGGAAATATGCACACACCTTAGTTCAAGCCAGGACTTGTATTATATACCCAAATATCTGTCCAGGTGCTACAGCTCCATTATGAATAAAGTGAACACCTGCTTTTAGAAGAAGAGTGCACTGAATGAGAAGTATCTCTGCTTCCTCAGCATCAGTTCATCTCCCCCCCTACTGTGCATCAGCAAATGCACGAAAGTAAAGTCAAATTGCTAAAGTACTCCCAGAGTGCAGCACTTATAAATCATTTGTACAAACTCCTCACAGATGAAAGGCCACGTAAAATATTTAGCAACTGTCTTAAGTTTTTTAAGTTTTCCCAAGGTTGTGTCTAAAGGTGAGCACAACACAAAGTCCCACCGAGCGGCTAAATATAGCTCGGCTTATTCTAGTTTTCCAATATGACGTGGAGGTCTCCCTCCGTGTTCATTTTAATGTTTAAAGTGTTAATGTACATTTTCATAACAGGAAGTTGCAAAATCAGCATGCCAAGCTGAACATGTGCTGTAAAATGTGACTCAGAATCAGGATTTTTGCAAATAAGCAGTGATGCATGTCCCCTCCAAAGGGAGGAATCTGAGATGAAATGTTACTTTAAAGCTTAAACCATTAAAATATACGAGTCCCAACAGAAAAAATGTAAATGAGAAGCTGATTGAAAAATAACAAGCAAAGTTGCAATGCAAGGAATTAGAGAGGGTCCAACAGAAAAAAAAGCTGGTCTTAGCAGATGGGATGACATGGCACAGATTGCATGAATATGTATAGCACTATCTGGGGAACAAGAAACAGGTGCAAACAGTGAGGCCAGACGACTCAAAATGGCTGAAAACAAAAACAAAAAGTAAGACAAACTACATAATTTAGCAAAGGCTGTGTCACTGATATCACATGCATTTTGAAAGTCATCAAAAGGATTTGAGAAATGCTTGAAGGAGAGACTAGCTACAGGGAAATGGTGTTATGTTTACTGGGAGTTGTTTTCCGCCATGTTTGTGAACTATTCATGGGGACAAGGTTTTTGAAATATAATCCATTCTTGGTAAAAAAAAAAAAAAAAAAAGAAAAAAAAGAAACAAAAAGTGAAACAACTGCATTGTGACACACTTTGGAGTATTTCTCAGACATTCATCTGGTTTTACGCTTTTCCAAGCTGCGGCAAGTTGCACACTAAAGAATTTATTTTTTAAATATATGGTTCAGTGCAGATTATGCTGGTAGAATTTCCCATGTGTTTGTATCCTAATATATTACATTTTCTTGGCCTTCAAGATGGGTGTAATTAGCGGTGCCCCCCTTTTGTAAAAAAAAAAAAAAAAAAATATATATATATATATATATATATATATATAGCAGTGAATGGAAGCAGCTGGAAGTCTCAGGTTTCTAAAAATTTTACTTTGTGTTTTATTTGATTGTTTAGTGTCGACACATTGTTGTGATGATAACACCTCTATGGTCTGTCTTGAGGTAGTCTCTTTCAGCTAATGCTACATATGATTGGAATAGAAGATTAAATTCTGAAGGTTGTTTGGCTCTGAAACAGAAAAAACAAGTTGTTGCTGCAGAAGCTTAGCTTGGGGAAACATGCAGCAGCAAATTTGATCAAAATTTAACTTAATAAAATGAACTATGGACATCAGCAGATGTTTTCTTATAGCAGAGGACACATAAAAAAACATGAAAATACACTATTTTCTTATCTGGGAGACTTTATGCTCACAAATAACACCCTCTGTCACCTTAATGGTCTGAGTGCTAACTCTGTTAGAGCTCTCTGTTGTTGCTGTGGCATCAACTGTATTCTGTACTCCTAAATCAGTCTTAGATTGTTCTTCTTCATGAAGCCATGTTTCATAACCTTATAGGCTGAAAAGTGTTTTGTTCAGATTGACTATTTCTGGTGGGTGAAGAAAGATCTTCCCTATTTTATTTTATTTATTTATTTGTTGTTTTTATGTCCTCCTGTCCGGCAGTATAATCGTCAGAATTGCTATGGGTGCCCAGAGGGAGCGCAACAGATTCACTTTGACCAGTGGAGTATTAAAGCTTTCGCTATAAAACTCTAATTGATATATACTTATAAAAAAAAAAAAACCTTTAGTAGAAATTGCGTTGGTTTAGTGGTGGGCATTTATTGGATATAATTTAGATTTATTGGTGTCTTGATATATTCCAATTAAAGCCCCTCAGAACTGTCCGTATTGTCGGGATTGCTACTTTTACTATTTTTTTCTCTTTGTTCATCAATAAATGTATTTATCAATAAATTTTGATTAATTAGAGCAGGGATCAAAGAAGAAAGGAAGCGAACTGGGGCAAAAAGCTATAAGGAAAAGCAGGAGATAATAGAGGAGAGAAGGAAGGGTAAAGAGAAAACAAAAAAAAACACCCGAGTAGTCTGCTTCTTACGGAGCCCCTAAGGGGACATGGAGAAAAAAAAAAGGAAAGAAATCCCGACTTATTATCGCGAGATCCCGAGAAACTAAGTCGAGATCTCGAGATCCCGACTTATTATCGCGAGATCCCGACTTATTATCGCGAGATCCCGACTTATTATCGCGAGATCCCGACTTATTATCTCGAGATCCCGACTTATTATCGCGAGATCCCGAGAAAATAAGTCGAGATCTCGAGATCCCGAGAAAATAAGTCGGGATCTCGAGATCTCGAGATAATAAGTCGGGATCTCGAGATAATAAGTCGGGATCTCGAGATAATAAGTCGGGATCTCGAGATA
>NW_015113133.1:255186-256442 GCF_001443285.1 Poecilia latipinna | reverse complement strand
TCTCGCTATAATAAGTCGGGATCCCGCGATAATAAGTCGGGATCTCGCGATAATAAGTCGGGATCTCGAGATCTCGACTTAGTTTCTCGGGATCTCGCGATAATAAGTCGGGATTTCTTTCCTTTTTTTTTTTTCTCCATGTCCCCTTAGGGGCTCCGTAGCTTCTACACCTGCAGAAAGAGAGGAAAAAAATAAGAACCGACTAAACAACATAAACATATATAACAGCAACGTCACTGAAAAGCACACACTACTAATTAGTACAAGATGTATTTAGTGGCAACCACAGCCCATTATAGAGTATCTATAATCAGACCCAGTGGGATGGGTGGGCATTGGGGGGCATTGCCCGTCCACAGAGTCAGCCGTGCCCCCCTGGACTGGAAGCTGTTTGCTGTTTTTACCTTAAAGTGGCCAACTCTCTGTAATTCCTTATTGATATGATACAGTAGGGACTTTCGCACTTCCCATATCTGTGCCTTCTGTCACCTTTTTCAGCAGTTAAAACTGTTTAATCATAAAACAGTTAAAACTGTTAACACGTCATAACCTGTTTTTGCCAGCCACCTTTAAATGCAACATGTGCGCTAAGACGCTCTCGCTGGGTTTACACCTGTGCAACCTTGAAGGAGACCTGCTGCTGCTGTGCAGAGCTACTCAGGTGTGTTAGAATCATGGCAGCAAACCAGCAAAACACAAAGAAATTTGCAGAATTTTTCCCCCAAACTAACCAACTGAGTTCAGTAAAGCTGTTGGATGCAGGTAATGTTAGCTAAATGATGACTAGCTAACACCAATACAGCACCTTAGGCTTGTTAACAAGTAGCCTGTAGGCTACTGATGCCATTGTTTATGTTCAAAAGTGTGTAGTAGTTGTTACATTGAGTAACTTTTCTGGAAAAAAAGGTATTTATATGAGTAGTTTCACTGCACTGCACATTTTTCTTTTACTTGAGTAATTTTATTATTGCAGTGTATTCATTTTGCCCCACCCACAATAAGCCGATGCCCCCCTGTTAAATTCGTCTGGAACCTGGGCTGCATCAGGCCACAATAGAATGTTCAGTCAATGGGTGCGTTCACACTGCAGCCTGAAGTGACTCAATTCCGATTTTTTGGCAATTCCGATTTTTTTGCCGGGGCCGTTCACACTCCCAGTAAAAGCGACCTGTATGCTTTCTGCAGTCTGAACGGGCAAACGACCTGAAAGTGTCCCGCATGCGCAGTAGAGGGCGCAATAGCGTCAGCGTTCTAAG